>NW_028175875.1:67500-72500 GCF_949987555.1 Borostomias antarcticus
ACACAACAATGGCCTCTCATTCACCCATTCACACAACAATGGCCTCTCATTCACCCATTCACACAACAATGGCCTCTCATTCACCCATTCGCAAAAACAATGGCCACTCATTCACCCATTCACACAACAATGGCCACTCATTCACCCATTCACACAACAATGGCCTCTCATTCACCAATTCACAGAACAATGGCCTCTCATTCACCCATTCACACAACAATGGCCACTCATTCACCCATTCACACAACAATGGCCTCTCATTCACCCATTCACACAACAATGGCCTCTCATTCACCCATTCACACAACAATGGCCTCTCATTCACCCATTCACACAACAATGGCCACTCATTCACCCATTCACACAACAATGGCCTCTCATTCACCCATTCACACAACAATGGCCTCCCATTCACCCATTCACACAACAATGGCCTCTCATTCACCCATTCACACAACAATGGCCACTCATTCACCCATTCACACATCAATGGCCTCTCATTCACCCATTCACACAACAATGGCCTCTCATTCACCCATTCACACAACAATGGCCACTCATTCACCCATTCACACAACAATGGCCTCTCATTCACCCATTCACACAACAATGGCCACTCATTCACCCATTCACACAACAATGGCCTCTCATTCACCCATTCACACAACAATGGCCTCTCATTCACCCATTCACACAACAATGGCCACTCATTCACCCATTCACACAACAATGACCTCTCATTCACCCATTCACACAACAATGGCCTCTCATTCACCCATTCACACAACAATGGCCTCTCATTCACCCATTCACACATCAATGGCCTCTCATTCACCCATTCACACAACAATGGCCTCTCATTCACCCATTCACACAACAATGGCCACTCATTCACCCATTCACACAACAATGGCCTCTCATTCACCCATTCACACAACAATGGCCTCTCATTCACCCATTCACACAACAATGGCCACTCATTCACCCATTCACACAACAATGGCCTCTCATTCACCCATTCACACAACAATGGCCACTCATTCACCCATTCACACAACAATGACCTCTCATTCACCCATTCACACAACAATGGCCTCTCATTCACCCATTCACACAACAATGGCCACTCATTCACCCATTCACACAACAATGGCCTCTCATTCACCCATTCACACAACAATGGCCTCTCATTCACCCATTCACACAACAATGGCCTCTCATTCACCCATTCACACAACAATGGCCTCTCATTCACCCATTCACACAACAATGGCCACTCATTCACCCATTCACACAACAGTGACCTCTCATTCACCCATTCACACAACAATGGCCTCTCATTTACCCATTCACACAACAATGGCCACTCATTCACCCATTCACACAACAATGGCCTCTCATTCACCCATTCACACAACAATGGCCATTCATTCACCCATTCACACAACAATGGCCTCTCATTCACCCATTCACACAACAATGGCCTCTCATTCACCCATTCACACAACAATGGCCTCTCATTCACCCATTCACACAACAATGGCCACTCATTCACCCATTCACACATCAATGGCCTCTCATTCACCCATTCACACAACAATGGCCACTCATTCACCCATTCACACAACAATGGCCTCTCATTCACCCATTCACACAACAATGGCCTCTCATTCACCCATTCACACAACAATGGCCACTCATTCACCCATTCACACATCAATGGCCTCTCATTCACCCATTCACACAACAATGGCCTCTCATTCACCCATTCACACAACAATGGCCACTCATTCACCCATTCACACAACAATGGCCTCTCATTCACCCATTCACACAACAATGGCCTCTCATTCACCCATTCACACATCAATGGCCTCTCATTCACCCATTCACACAACAATGGCCACTCATTCACCCATTCACACAACAATGGCCTCTCATTCACCCATTCACACAACAATGGCCTCTCATTCACCCATTCACACAACAATGGCCACTCATTCACCCATTCACACAACAATGGCCTCTCATTCACCCATTCACACAACAATGGCCTCTCATTCACCCATTCACACAACAATGGCCACTCATTCACCCATTCACACAACAATGGCCTCTCATTCACCCATTCACACAACAATGGCCACTCATTCACCCATTCACACAACAATGACCTCTCATTCACCCATTCACACAACAATGGCCACTCATTCACCCATTCACACAACAATGGCCTCTCATTCACCCATTCACACAACAATGGCCTCTCATTCACCCATTCACACAACAATGGCCTCTCATTCACCCATTCACACAACAATGGCCACTCATTCACCCATTCACACAACAATGGCCTCTCATTCACCCATTCACACAACAATGGCCACTCATTCACCCATTCACACAACAATGGCCTCTCATTCACCCATTCACACAACAATGGCCTCTCATTCACCCATTCACACAACAATGGCCACTCATTCACCCATTCACACAACAATGGCCTCTCATTCACCCATTCACACAACAATGGCCACTCATTCACCCATTCACACAACAATGACCTCTCATTCACCCATTCACACAACAATGGCCACTCATTCACCCATTCACACAACAATGGCCTCTCATTCACCCATTCACACAACAATGGCCTCTCATTCACCCATTCACACAACAATGGCCACTCATTCACCCATTCACACAACAATGGCCTCTCATTCACCCATTCACACAACAATGGCCTCTCATTCACCCATTCACACAACAATGGCCACTCATTCACCCATTCACACAACAATGGCCTCTCATTCACCCATTCACACAACAATGGCCACTCATTCACCCATTCACACAACAATGACCTCTCATTCACCCATTCACACAACAATGGCCACTCATTCACCCATTCACACAACAATGGCCTCTCATTCACCCATTCACACAACAATGGCCTCTCATTCACCCATTCACACAACAATGGCCTCTCATTCACCCATTCACACAACAATGGCCACTCATTCACCCATTCACACAACAATGGCCTCTCATTCACCCATTCACACAACAATGGCCTCTCATTCACCCATTCACACAACAATGGCCACTCATTCACCCATTCACACAACAGTGACCTCTCATTCACCCATTCACACAACAATGGCCTCTCATTCACCCATTCACACAACAATGGCCACTCATTCACCCATTCACACAACAATGGCCTCTCATTCACCCATTCACACAACAATGGCCATTCATTCACCCATTCACACAACAATGGCCTCTCATTCACCCATTCACACAACAATGGCCTCTCATTCACCCCATTCACCCATTCACACAACAATGGCCTCTCATTCACCCATTCACACAACAATGGCCACTCATTCACCCATTCACACACCAATGGCGGTAGCTGCCATGCAAGGTGCTAACCTGCTCATTGGGAGCAATTTGGGGTTAGGTGTCTTGCTCAAGGACACTTCAACATGTGGACAGTCAGAGCTGGGATTCGAACCACTGACCCTTCGATCACTGAACGACCCGCTCTACCAACTGAGCTCCAGCCGCCCCGTAGATTCATATTATATAGGATAGTAGATTCATATTATATAGGATAGTAGATTCATAGTATATAGGATAGTAGATTCATATTATATAGGATAGTAGATTCATATTATATAGGATAATAGATTCATATTATATAGGATAGTAGATTCATATTATATAGGATAATAGATTCATATATAGGATAGTAGATTCATATTATATAGGATAGTAGATTCATATTATATAGGATAATAGATTCATATTATATAGGATAATAGATTCATATTATATAGGATAGTAGATTCATATTATATAGGATAATAGATTCATATTTAGGATAGTAGATTCATATATAGGATAATAGATTCATATATAGGATAGTAGATTCATATATAGGATAGTAGATTCATATTATATAGGATAGTAGATTCATATTATATAGGATAGTAGATTCATATATAGGATAGTAGATTCATATTATATAGGATAGTAGATTCATATTATATAGGATAATAGATTCATATTATATAGGATAATAGATTCATATATAGGATAGTAGATTCATATTATATAGGATAATAGATTCATATATAGGATAGTAGATTCATATATAGGATAATAGATTCATATATAGGATAGTAGATTCATATTATATAGGATAGTAGATTCATATTATATAGGATAGTAGATTCATATTATATAGGATAGTAGATTCATATATAGGATAGTAGATTCATATTATATAGGATAGTAGATTCATATTATATAGGATAGTAGATTCATATTATATAGGATAGTAGATTCATATTATATAGGATAGTAGATTCATATTATATAGGATAGTAGATTCATATATAGGATAGTAGATTCATATATAGGATAATAGATTCATATTATATAGGATAGTAGATTCATATATAGGATAATAGATTCATATATAGGATAGTAGATTCATATTATATAGGATAGTAGATTCATATTATATAGGATAGTAGATTCATATTATATAGGATAGTAGATTCATATTATATAGGATAGTAGATTCATATTATAAAGGATAATAGATTCATATTATATAGGATAGTAGATTCATATTATATAGGATAGTAGATTCATATTATATAGGATCATAGATTCATATTATATAGGATAGTAGATTCATATTATATAGGATAGTAGATTCATATTATATAGGATAGTAGATTCATATTATATAGGATAGTAGATTCATATATAGGATAGTAGATTCATATTATATAGGATAGTAGATTCATATTATATAGGATAATAGATTCATATTATATAGGATAGTAGATTCATATTATATAGGATAATAGATTCATATTATATAGGATAGTAGATTCATATTATATAGGATAATAGATTCATATTATATAGGATAGTAGATTCATATTATAAAGGATAATAGATTCATATTATATAGGATA
>NW_028175875.1:82500-119824 GCF_949987555.1 Borostomias antarcticus
GCGCCCAACAGAACAGCCACAGTTCGACTCTGAAGAGGAAGAACGTCAGAGAGCACCCAAGCCCCGGAGTAGGAGAACGGAAGGAACTAGGAGTTCAAGCTGGGAGAGAAACCCAGGACTACGGCTCATAAGAAGGGGAGAGAGTGACCCGCAAATCGAAACACAGTGGTCGACTGAGAGAATTTGCCCACTAGTAATCAAAGGACCCGGACAGGCTCCTGCATACGTACCATGGGGATTCATGGATCTGATAGGTCTGGTCGCACGACTACCGAACGTCACGGAAGGGGCAAATAAATGGATAACAGCGTTAGAAGAAAGTACAGCAGGAGTAACTTTGGCCCTGGGGGACATTAAGGCATTACTGATGAACGTGGCTGGAAAACAAACCACGGACGAGATCTTCGAAGGAGCCCAACTACCAGGAGTAATGGCCGGAGTCACCTACAACGGAGTGGGGTTCGGAGGACATCGCACCGTGGTATGGGCAGAGCTCAGAAAGAAATATCCAGAGAAGATGGATCCAACCAAGCTCGAAGGAGAGAAGCTGAAAGATGGCGAATGTCCAACCAAGTTCCTACATGACTTCCAACGAAAATGGCTTGACGAGACAGGGAGTGCTTGGAACGCTAACAGCACCTGTCAGAGCCTATTCAAACTGATGGTTAAAAAGGCCATGCCAGGCGAAGTACAGAGGAAATTGGATGGAGTAGTAGGACTGGCAAAGATGGAGTGGCCACTATTCTCAGAACACATCGTCCATCATGTGGACATGTACAGAAAAGAAAAGCAAGATGTAGAAGAGCTGAGCAAAGTGTTGGCCAACAAACTCACAGCACTGCAACTGGGAGAGCTAACTCAGAAACAAAAGAAAGAAAAAGCAAAGGCTCAGACCCCACTGATGGCGGAAACTGAAGAAACCCTCACTCAGGCCCCAGTCATATCCCAAGTTCTAACCCAACCACAAATAGGTCCAGGACCCCCCACTCAGACGATGCCACGCTGTCCACCCACAACTCAATCTGCATATCCTCCCATCCACGTGCATGTCAACCCAGCAGCAGAATACCGTCGCGAGGATCTGGGAGGCCGAGGCAGGCCAATGCAGCGAGGACGCGGAGGATGGAGAGGAGGCCAACAGCAACGGTACGGCCAACGGAACTATGCCCCCCAAAGACAACAGCAAAATCCACAGGCAGAAGAGCAACAAGGTGAACAGCGTCAACAACAAACCAGACGCCCGCAGTCAACACCAAATATGGCAGAAGAACCCCAAAGACCGTCAAGAGAATGCTGGCAGTGTGGGGAAATGGGCCATTTCAGAAGAAATTGCCCAGCAAATCCATGGTTAGGCCCTGCGGCAGACTGGGATTAGGGGTGCCTAGAGAAACCGGAGGGGAACACCATGACACCAATTATCTCGTTAAAACCGCATGACGAGCCCAATATACCAGTAACAATACTTGGTAAACACCACACATTCATGATAGATACAGGGGCAACATATTTGTGTATTGGAAGTGACGGATGTAAATTGCCCCTGTCTAGCTCATCAATAAGAACAGTAGGTTTCTCTGGGAAGACACAAGTTGTACCCCTCACCAAGCCAATCACGATGCTCATAGCCGATAAAGAAGTTGTGGCACCCATACTATATGCTGCTCAATCACCCGTCAATCTGTTAGGAAGAGACATTTTGTGCCCTCTAGGGGCAACCATCACATGTGCAGAAGATGGACTAAGTATTACCTTCCCCGAAGAACCACTCACGCAAATGATGACTTTGACAACAGATCACGATTACAAATACAGGCCCGGTAGAGTTGTACAGGGTCGCGTAATCATACACAAAGACAAACACCCAGTAGTTTATTGGGTAAAACTTACCCCACAGGAATCAGCACTGAAACAGCGGTGGATAGAATGGGAACCGTGGATACGCACCAAGGTAGGGCAAGCTAAAAGCCCAGAACTGCCCCTGCACTGTACACTTCAATATCTCACTGAACTAACTCCTGCAGAGTTTGACTATGATAGGTGTTTTCAGGAAATGATTAACAAACAGCAGTATTCACTAATTAGCAATGACATTTATATAGGACCCCAGGGGGCAGCAGCAGGAGTTACACTTCCACCAGAATTACAAGAATGGTTTCAGGTGAATAACTCCACCCCACACGTCACATTAATGGTATCTGAGGGATATCAGTCCCATGAGCTAGGCCCTATGGTTAGAACAGCCATGCAGATACCGGAGTGGGAGAAAACCGGCAACAAGTATATCCATGTATCCCCAGATGCACAGTATTTAAGAATATCTTCAAAAATATATGACGTAGGAACAGCAGAACGAGTTCTCGTTACAGTTAAGGCGCCCGTCCATCAGATGTTAACTGTAGAACAGGAGGGTCTTTTGGCCCAGGTGCCCCAATGTTTATGGTCCAAACACAAAACAGACGTAGGATTAGTAAAATCTGCACAACCCATACTAATCAAGGTAAAAGAGGGAGCACGTTTGCCATACCAAAGACAATATCCTCTTAAACAACATGCCACGGAGGGTATAGGCCCTATAATAGAAGGTCTGGTGAATGCAGGCGTACTAATAAAAACAAGAAGCGCCTGTAATACACCTATCTTTCCAATAAAGAAGCCACATTCAAACGATTACCGATTGGTGCATGATTTGCGAGCTGTCAACTCAGTTGTGGAGGTTCCCATACCCGTTGTCCCTGACCCGCACACACTATTATCAAACATCCCACCGAACACAAAATGGTACACAGTCATAGACTTATGTTCTGCATTTTTCAGTGTCCCAATACATAAAGATTCCCAACATTTATTTGCATTCACGTATCGAAATTCGCAGTTCACCTATACGCGACTTCCTCAAGGATTCGCAGATTCCCCATCAGCGTTTAACAGAGTGTTAGCACAAGACTTACAGGATCTGCATGTATCAAGTACACTATTACAGTATGTAGATGATCTACTGATCTGCAGTGATACTAAAGAGCAGTGTGAAAGGGACTCTATAACAATACTGACACGACTAGCTGAAGGAGGGCATAAAGTTAGTAAGGATAAGTTACAGTTTTGTCAGCCTAGTGTAGAGTATCTAGGAAGACAATTGTGTGGTGACAAGAGACACATAGCTAAATCTCAGATAGAGGCCATAATAAAAACTCCCAAACCACAGACAGTAGGGCACCTGTTGTCTTTTCTGGGGATGGCTGGATACAGTCGACCCTGGATTTGTGATTATGCATTTAAAACAGCTCCACTTCGTGCTCTTATACGTGCTGCTGGTCAACAGGACCAAAAAAGTCAGTTACAGTGGACAGAAGAAGCTGAAGGGGCGTTCATGGCCCTAAAAGGTGACCTAAAATCTGCACCAGCCTTGGGAAACCCAGTATACTCTAAACCTTTTCATTTGTATGTAGCTGAAAGAGCAGGATATGCTAATGCCGTGTTAATGCAGGACACCCCGATAGGGAAGCAGCCCATAGCATACTATAGTACTAAATTAGATAATGTTGAGGCCGGATTACCTCCATGTTATCAAGGGTTAGCGGTAGCCTCGTTTGCGTTTCAGAAAGCTTCCTCTGTTACTATGGGACATCCAGTGATTTTATACACCTCCCACCAGCTACATGCTTTACTCACTAGCCAACGATTCGTACTGACACATGCCAGACGCACCGGGTATGAGGTAATACTTTCTGCACCAGAACTGACAATTCAGCGATGTAGTACAGTGAATCCGGCCACCAGAATGGTACTGCCGACAGATGGTACGCCACATGACTGCATTTTAGCAACAAACACATTTATGCGTGCCCGAGATGATTTACATAACACACCGATCCCAGCTGATCTTACTTTGTTTGTAGATGGTTCATGTTTCCGTGATGCTACTGGAAATCACGCCGGTTATGGTGTGGTTCAATTAGAAGATGATGGTGAATCATTCAGAGACATTCAGAGCTTACACATAGCACAACCATGTTCTGCACAACTGGCAGAGATTAAGGCACTGACTGTCGCATGTAAACTAGCTGCTGGTAAAAGATTAAACGTATATACGGACTCAGCCTATGCGTACGGAGTCTGTCATATTTACGGCAACATATGGAAACAGAGAGGTTTTCAAAGAGCTGACGGTACTCCCATCATTCACGGAGATGCCATTTCACAGTTGTTAGAAGCCATGCTTTTACCCACCGCGTTAGCTATTGTTAAATGCCCAGCACATCAAAAAACAAATTCAATCATTGCTATTGGCAATAACAAGGCTGATGAAGCAGCCAGGCAAGCCGCAACAGGTAGTGGTATCACGATGGGGCCTGTAATCTTGGCGGAAGACATAGAACCACTTGTAACCATTCCGTCTCTTATATTAGCACAAGGTAGGGCTTCTCCTCAGGAGAAATCTATATGGGCCAAAAGAGGGGCTTCATACAAAGCCTCACCTGGTCCTCTACAAGGACTATGGCGCAGTCATCAGGGACATTTTGTGCTGCCTATCTCGTTACTTGGGTTTGCTATTAGAAATGCGCATGGCATTAGCCATTGCGCAAGGGGGGAAGTGATTAGATGTCTACAAGAGAACTGGTGGTCACCGTATTTAGCGGCCACGGTAGACAGAACTTTAGCACAATGTGACGTCTGTGCAAGATTGAATGTTAGAAAAACTTTTTCAGCCCCAATAGCACATATTCCAGTTCCGGATGGACCTTTTCGGCACTTAATGATTGATTACGTAGACATGACAATGCGAATACAGAAAATGAGATACATTCTTGTAGTAGTTTGCAGATTTAGTAGGTGGATAGAAGCAGTTCCAACAGCTGGAGAAGATGCACGATCAGTGGCAAAATTTTTGTGTAAAGAAGTATTCCCCAGGTTTGGCATCCCGGACACATTAAGTTCAGACAACGGTTCAGCCTTTGTGGCAGATATAGCCAGAATAGCTTTCAGGATGCTGGGAATCAGGCAGAGATATGGGTGCGTATATCACCCACAGAGCCAAGGTAGTGTAGAACGTGCGAATGGCACGCTGAAAGCAAAGATAGCAAAAATTATGCAAGACAGCCAGCTGAACTGGTTGCAAGCTTTACCAATAGCACTAATGAGTATGAGATCAAGTACTAACCGAATAACACACTTAACCCCGCATGAAATGCTAACGGGTCGACCCATGCCAGTGCCGCACACGAGGGGCCCCATCGATGGGCCCTCTCTTGAAAAATTGGAAAGGGAGCTGAAAAGCTACCTACAGCAGCTAACTCAAATCCATAAAGCTGTATTCCAACAGGTGAAAGGAGCCACAGAGGAGAGAGAGGCGGAGATCGCTGAGGAACTGCAGAAAATCTCTCCAGGAGACTGGGTATACGTGAAGGTGTTCAAAAGAAAGTGGAACGAGCCCAGACGAGACGGACCATTCAAAGTCCGACTAGCCACCAGAACAGCCGTAAAAGTTGACGGTAAGAAGTTTTGGTTCCACCTAAATCATTGCTGCAGAGCAGAAGATCCTGAAAGGACACAGGAAGCCTTTAGAAGAAGAGCAACAGTTCCGGGGTTGAAAGGGGCAGGTGACACCGCCCCGCAGGAGCATGAACAACACCGGGACGGGGAAGGCGATGCCTCCCCTCAGGGAGTCAGGCGATCTCAAAGACTGGCCGGACGAGGAGAAAAAGGGAGCGCTTCAACTGGAAGCACTTCAACCAACAGCGCCACCAGCAGTCGATCCACTAGCAGTGGACCAGAAAGACGATGAACGACAGACACTTAAAATAGAGTTAAAAATAATGTCGAAACCTAGGCCAGGGAAGAAACAGAACAGGCAGGGGATGAGAAAGGGAAAGCAGGATGAGGTTGACCTGTGGGTATTGGGGGGTAGCCTCTTTATGTTAATATCAGCAATATGCTTAATGATACTGGCATACAGAATGCACTATGTTGACCCCCCTCAGAGCAGCAGGCCATCCCAGGAATCCACCAAAAAACCCATGCCTGACAGATTCCTAAACCACACATACACCAAGGAAGAAAAAGAGACATTGGCAAGATGTGCTCTGGCCACAGGGGTATTGGCTGCAGATCAAGGGGAAATTGTCATGGGGAAAAAGACAAATCTGACATACACGAAAGTTGTCCCAAGACATCTGGCACTGACTGTAACCTCAGAGAAAACCAGAATCTATAGTTGGGCAGTAGGAGACAAATGCCCCACAACAGGGTCAATAACCATTACGGTCATCTGCCGCCTGCCAGCACACTGTGAGGACACACTCAATGGGAGAATCATGATGCTGGCAAAAGCTAAGAGAGTAGTCAAGCTTACTGGGACTTACAGGCAGAGAAGGGATGTGTCAGGGGGTAGGGCTGTCACCATCAACAGGGTGAAAACAACACAATGGGGCTCAAATATGTTCTACCAGTGGCTAAACTTCTCTGCCAGACAAGTGAGTAATGAAACATGTGTGGCATGCTATAATGCTAAAAGGTTGCCTAGTTTAAGACCAATTCCAGGAAGTCAAATAGGAGAATGTCCAAAAATCGAACATTGCTTTGCACCATGTGCCATGTTTTTGGCAGGACGCCACAATCAAAAGACCGTCGGTTGGAGCCAAGATACACAAGTATGTCCGGTTAGATTAAATATATCCGCCGCGTCAAAAGAAGAATACCCTCTACCTCCGGTAGTGAGAATTCCACCGGACCTAGTATTTCCTTTCTGTATAGTGAGAGGAGAAAAGCTGCGACAAACGGTCACACGTACAACTCCAAAACTAACCGACCGAAAGGGTCTAGTGCAGTGTAGAAACATAACATGGTACCCAAGCGACAAAAGTGGAAACGGAAACAAAACAGAGTACCTCAAACTATGTAATACCACAAAGAAGGCAAATTTCCAATGTCAACAACTAGTAGTAAATGGAAAAAAGGTTATCTATCAGCTAGAGGAGACGCAAATCTCACAATACGCAATTCCAGATTATTCTGGGGGAACCATCCCAATAGGGGACATGTTTTGGATATGTGAAAAAGATGAGCAAATTCGCACTCACCTTCCAAACAGCTGGGAAGGGATCTGTGCACCCACAATGCTAACAGGGAAAATAACAGTTTTAGCCCCATCAACATTATCAGGGGAGAGGAAAAAGAGAGACATTGGCCAAAAATGGAAAACAGATGATAAGGTTTACATAGCATGGAATCAAGAACCGTTTGGTGCGCCCGATGACCATAAAGCCATAAGCGAGTCCTGGATAATTTCAGGGCAAATCGCAGGGTCAGTACCGTTTTACGGACAAATAATTAACGCGCAGTACCTCGCTCGTAACAGTAGGTGGATCAATTACATGTGGTACAACCAACAGAGGTTTATTAATTACACCATACGCGCGCTTGAGGGTGTGAGAGAACAACTGCATGCTGTATCTCTTATGGCTCTGCAAAATAGGTTTGTAATTGAAACACTCCTAGCCGAAGATCAGGGAGTATGCCAACAAATAGGTGAAGAATGCTGTTCAGTAATACCTATGCACACTGGAGAAGGAGGGAACCTTACAACGGCTTTGTCCAAACTCAAACTATTACGTGATGAACATGTGATTAATTCTAACTGGAACACCAAAACTGAACAATGGTGGGATTGGCTTAAAAATCTGTCATGGAGCAAGGTCCTGAGGGGTGTAGGGATAGTGGTAGCCTGTATCCTTTTGATTATATTAATAACAGCATGTTGCGTAGTGCCTGTTGCTAGCCTAGCGTTAAAACAGGTATCAAAAATAACCATTGGTCAATTTATGGTACAGGTCCAACAGCGCAGAGTTAGGTTGGAGGAAGAAAGCCAAATAGATCAAATGTCAATCTTACAATCAGACGATGCTATAGTCCAACCACAAGAGTGTGACCATTTGTATTCCAATATGGAAGAGCTCGACCAATGGTGGGCTTAGATTAATGGGTCAGAATGATGGATATCTCTGTGTATGACCAATGACTGCAAATCTAACTCTGAGTAATTGTTTGATAGAAAATCATGGACCAGGGAAACTACTGGAGGGACAACGTTGGCCTACCCCAGCAGCCCTTTGGCCAGCCGGTCCAGTCCCAGGCCATGCAGATCCAACCCCTACCAGCACCCCAGATAGATATCAGTCCGATCAGGCCCCAAACTGTATCCTTGACACCGGCTGTCTACCGCAACCTGCCGCCAGTGCGCAAAATAGAATACCCCACTTCTACATCTAGCTTTGCTCCCCAGGAAGATCCGCAGTTCTGGCCAATCCCCACATTTCCTAGTATAGGCCAATATCTGCCAGACATGAGTCAGAATAGCTATTACCAAACCCGAGCCCGAGCTCAGGGTTCTACGGGTCGGTTTACCCCAGTTCAGGGAGAATTCCTGCCACACACACCAGCACCTGTCGGTCCTGGTATAACGCCCCCAGTCCAGATAGAAGCAGTGTATGGTAGGCAGTCCTACACCGTTACAGGGAGAACCACATGGAGCGCTGGTGGCACCGGTTCAACCAGCCCGAGATCTGCACCAGGTCCATCAAGGATGGCCCCTTACCCGTCCCGTCTGGGCCAAAGAGAGACGGAGTCCATCCTGTACCAACTGCTGACTACGGAGGTCCCGACCGCTGGGGGCGGTTCAACTCAACAGAGAGATCGTAACTACACTGCACTGCAGGGAAGAGGGGGGGGGGACTTCAGGAAGACCCCAGCGCCATCTGAGACCCCAGCGCCATCTGAGACCCCAGCGCCATCTGAGACCCCAGCGCCAACTCAGACCCCTCCCTCTCCCATCTGGACCCCCACAAGCCCCGTCACTTCACCAGTTCCCACAACTCCACACCACTCTGACACAGATGACGAATCTGAGTATGGGGTGCACACAGCACTTATGTCAGAAGGGGAAGTGGATATGGATGACTTTCCCGACACCTGGGAAGTCAGAGAGGCCTTGGCCGAGCTGCCAAAATCCAGGTTCGTCGAGTTCACTAGGAGGATCCCTGGTGAAGCAGGCAAGAAAAAGGTGCGTTATATGCGTGGCCGAGGGAAGGCACGTCAAAATTATCGAGCGCAGCCAGCCAGAGAGACTTACAAAGTGATTGAAGTCCTCAAAGAGCTCATCACCACGGTGAAGGGGGTCGAGGGGGGCTTTCAGTCAATGAAGGGGGGCTTTCAGTCAATGGAGGGGGACTTTCAGTCAATGAAGGGGGACGTTCAGTCAATCAAGGGGGACGTCCAGTCACTCAAGCGGGTCATCCAGACGAGAGATGGTCGGCTGAAGGGCAAAGTCGGCCCAATCTGAAAAGCATCACCCAGTAATGGGTAATTGTGGGACTATATTCATGTAACCTCACTACACCCCACTTCAGTATTCAATGTGTATTATAGCGTGGCAGTTCCACCACCACACATGAGTCAATTTTAGTGCACAATGTTTTTAAGTTGTTTACAATAAGTTTGTCAATCATTAAGTAAAACACTGCCAATGATGTTGTGCCTACTATAATACATGACATGCATTAAGAGCGTACTGTGATTGCCGTTAAGGCTGTTTGGTATTACACTGTTTAATCTTATATTCACACTGGAGGTTACAATGTAAGCACTGGAACTTCAGTTACTTTGTGGTTTATGAGGCTTCTCGCTGAAAGGTTGCCGTAGCTGTCTGGGGTTTCCGGGCAATGGTGGGTTCTTAGGAATCAAACCCGCGCGGCTCTGTCAGTGAAACGCTTGATGGTAAGGAGTGATTGTTTTTGGGCAATGGAGGATCATTAATCTGCCTAATGGCATTAAGTGTGGCCAGAAGGCGTGCTAGAATAAACCATTTTTTGCCTACAAAGTAACTGATGAGCATCTAAAAGTAAGCTATATCATATTAGTTTGTATCTTTGATATTTTGAGGCCAATACTATTACTATGTGATTGTTTCTAGACTATATAAATCATTGTGAATGAAGTTTTATCTGGCCTCTAGTTTGGTAACTCTTATACTTAACTTTTTATTATGTTTTTAATCATTCTGTTGTATGAATATTGATCTGTGACTCTATAGTCACAAAGGGGGGAAATGTCGTGTATTAATTTGCCTAACTAAGCTCGAACCTTTGTTCTAATCCAGATTATATTATGTGTCTATTCTTAAAAGTCAGTTTTAGGCCCGAAGTAGCATTTAGTATGACAAAACAGTAGGCCAGTTCTGTAAGGGAGGGGGAGAGCAGTTGCTCCGTGGGAACGCAGCTGTGGGCAAAAGTAACATTAACCGTGATCAGTAATGAGCCAGCAGATAACGGGTCAGGCTAAGAAACAACATAGCGTGAGAAAGCAGGTGTTCTCAAAAGAGCGCATCAGATACGGTATATAAGACCCAGTGAAACATCAGTCGTGTGTATTATCTCTCGAGAGACTACCGGTTTTAATTGTCTGTTACTGTTTGTACAAACAAATAAAGCCATTGCATTAAGTTCCGATTACCAGTGCCTTTTTGATTTGACTTCAACTTACTCAACTATTGAACAAAGACCATTTGAAGATTGTAACAAGATCAAAGGCGTCCTTATTCACGTCAACATCCCTCCTCTCCCTGTTCTAACTGGAACAAACTAGACCTCCCTCCTCTCCCTGTTCTAACCGGAACAAACTAGACCTCCCTCCTCTCCCTGTTCTAACCAGAACAAACTAGACCTCCCTCCTCTCCCTGTTCTAACCGGAACAAACTAGACCTCCCTCCTCTCCCTGTTCTAACCGGAACAAACTAGACCTCCCTCCTCTCCCTGTTCTAACCAGAACAAACTAGACCTCCCTCCTCTCCCTGTTCTAACCAGAACAAACTAGACCTCCCTCCACTCCCTGTTCTAACCAGAACAAACTAGACCTCCCTCCTCTCCCTGTTCTAACCGGAACAAACTAGACCTCCCTCCTCTCCCTGTTCTAACCGGAACAAACTAGACCTCCCTCCTCTCCCTGTTCTAACCAGAACAAACTAGACCTCCCTCCTCTCCCTGTTCTAACCAGAACAAACTAGACCTCCCTCCTCTCCCTGTTCTAACCAGAACAAACTAGACCTCCCTCCTCTCCCTGTTCTAACCAGAACAAACTAGACCTCCCTCCTCTCCCTGTTCTAACCGGAACAAACTAGACCTCCCTCCTCTCCCTGTTCTAACCGGAACAAACTAGACCTCCCTCCTCTCCCTGTTCTAACCGGAACAAACTAGACCTCCCTCCTCTCCCTGTTCTAACCGGAACAAACTAGACCTCCCTCCTCTCCCTGTTCTAACTGGAACAAACTAGACGTCCCTCCTCTCCCTGTTCTAACCGGAACAAACTAGACCTCCCTCCTCTCCCTGTTCTAACCGGAACAAACTAGACCTCCCTCCTCTCCCTGTTCTAACCAGAACAAACTAGACCTCCCTCCTCTCCCTGTTCTAACCAGAACAAACTAGACCTCCCTCCTCTCCCTGTTCTAACCAGAACAAACTAGACCTCCCTCCTCTCCCTGTTCTAACCAGAACAAACTAGACCTCCCTCCTCTCCCTGTTCTAACCAGAACAAACTAGACCTCCCTCCTCTCCCTGTTCTAACCAGAACAAACTAGACCTCCCTCCTCTCCCTGTTCTAACCGGAACAAACTAGACCTCCCTCCTCTCCCTGTTCTAACCAGAACAAACTAGACCTCCCTCCTCTCCCTGTTCTAACCGGAACAAACTAGACCTCCCTCCTCTCCCTGTTCTAACCGGAACAAACTAGTCCTCCCTCCTCTCCCTGTTCTAACCGGAACAAACTAGACCTCCCTCCTCTCCCTGTTCTAACCGGAACAAACTAGACCTCCCTCCTCTCCCTGTTCTAACCAGAACAAACTAGACCTCCCTCCTCTCCCTGTTCTAACCAGAACAAACTAGACCTCCCTCCTCTCCCTGTTCTAACCGGAACAAACTAGACGTCCCTCCTCTCCCTGTTCTAACCAGAACAAACTAGACCTCCCTCCTCTCCCTGTTCTAACCAGAACAAACTAGACCTCCCTCCTCTCCCTGTTCTAACCAGAACAAACTAGACCTCCCTCCTCTCCCTGTTCTAACCAGAACAAACTAGACCTCCCTCCTCTCCCTGTTCTAACCAGAACAAACTAGACCTCCCTCCTCTCCCTGTTCTAACCAGAACAAACTAGACCTCCCTCCTCTCCCTGTTCTAACCAGAACAAACTAGACCTCCCTCCTCTCCCTGTTCTAACCAGAACAAACTAGACCTCCCTCCTCTCCCTGTTCTAACCAGAACAAACTAGACCTCCCTCCTCTCCCTGTTCTAACCAGAACAAACTAGACCCTCTCCTCTCCCTGTTCTAACCAGAACAAACTAGACCTCCCTCCTCTCCCTGTTCTAACCAGAACAAACTAGACCTCCCTCCTCTCCCTGTTCTAACCAGAACAAACTAGACCTCCCTCCTCTCCCTGTTCTAACCAGAACAAACTAGACCTCCCTCCTCTCCCTGTTCTAACCAGAACAAACTAGACCTCCCTCCTCTCCCTGTTCTAACCAGAACAAACTAGACCTCCCTCCTCTCCCTGTTCTAACCAGAACAAACTAGACCTCCCTCCTCTCCCTGTTCTAACCAGAACAAACGAGACCTCCCTCCTCTCCCTGTTCTAACCAGAACAAACGAGACCTCCCTCCTCTCCCTGTTCTAACCAGAACAAACTAGACCTCCCTCCTCTCCCTGTTCTAACCGGAACAAACTAGACCTCCCTCCTCTCCCTGTTCTAACCAGAACAAACTAGACCTCCCTCCTCTCCCTGTTCTAACCTCCTCTCCCTGTTCTAACCAGAACAAACTAGACCTCCCTCCTCTCCCTGTTCTAACTGGAACAAACTAGACCTCCCTCCTCTCCCTGTTCTAACCGGAACAAACTAGACCTCCCTCCTCTCCCTGTTCTAACCAGAACAAACTAGACCTCCCTCCTCTCCCTGTTCTAACTGGAACAAACTAGACCTCCCTCCTCTCCCTGTTCTAACTGGAACAAACTAGACCTCCCTCCTCTCCCTGTTCTAACCGGAACAAACTAGACCTCCCTCCTCTCCCTGTTCTAACCGGAACAAACTAGACCTCCCTCCTCTCCCTGTTCTAACCGGAACAAACTAGACCTCCCCCCTCTCCCTGTTCTAACCGGAACAAACTAGACCTCCCTCCTCTCCCTGTTCTAACCAGAACAAACTAGACCTCCCTCCTCTCCCTGTTCTAACCAGAACAAACTAGACCTCCCTCCTCTCCCTGTTCTAACCGGAACAAACTAGACCTCCCTCCTCTCCCTGTTCTAACCGGAACAAACTAGACCTCCCTCCTCTCCCTGTTCTAACCGGAACAAACTAGACCTCCCTCCTCTCCCTGTTCTAACCGGAACAAACTAGACCTCCCTCCTCTCCCTGTTCTAACCAGAACAAACTAGACCTCCCTCCTCTCCCTGTTCTAACCGGAACAAACTAGACCTCCCTCCTCTCCCTGTTCTAACCGGAACAAACTAGACCTCCCTCCTCTCCCTGTTCTAACCAGAACAAACTAGACCTCCCTCCTCTCCCTGTTCTAACCAGAACAAACTAGACCTCCATCCTCTCCCTGTTCTAACCAGAACAAACTAGACCTCCCTCCTCTCCCTGTTCTAACAGGAACAAACTAGACCTCCCTCCTCTCCCTGTTCTAGGTGGAACAAACTAGACCTCCCTCCTCTCCCGGTTCTAACCAGAACAAACTAGACCTCCCTCCTCTCCAAGTTCTAACCAGAACAAACTAGACCTCCCTCCTCTCCCTGTTCTAACTGGAACAAACTAGACCTCCCTCCTCTCCCTGTTCTAACCAGAACAAACTAAACCTCCCTCCTCTCCCTGTTCTAACCAGAACAAACTAGACCTCCCTCCTCTCCCTGTTCTAACCAGAACAAACTAGACCTCCCTCCTCTCCCTGTTCTAACCAGAACAAACTAGACCTCCCTCCTCTCCCTGTTCTAACCAGAACAAACTAGACCTCCCTCCTCTCCCTGTTCTAACCAGAACAAACTAGACCTCCCTCCTCTCCCTGTTCTAACCAGAACAAACTAGACCTCCCTCCTCTCCCTGTTCTAACCAGAACAAACTAGACCGCCCTCCTCTCCCTGTTCTAACCAGAACAAACTAGACCTCCCTCCTCTCCCTGTTCTAACCAGAACAAACTAGACCTCCCTCCTCTCCCTGTTCTAACCAGAACAAACTAGACCTCCCTCCTCTCCCTGTTCTAACCAGAACAAACTAGACCTCCCTCCTCTCCCTGTTCTAACCAGAACAAACTAGACCTCCCTCCTCTCCCTGTTCTAACCAGAACAAACTAGACCTCCCTCCTCTCCCTGTTCTAACCAGAACAAACTAGACCTCCCTCCTCTCCCTGTTCTAACCAGAACAAACTAGACCTCCCTCCTCTCCCTGTTCTAACCAGAACAAACTAGACCTCCCTCCTCTCCCTGTTCTAACCAGAACAAACTAGACCCTCTCCTCTCCCTGTTCTAACCAGAACAAACTAGACCTCCCTCCTCTCCCTGTTCTAACCAGAACAAACTAGACCTCCCTCCTCTCCCTGTTCTAACCAGAACAAACTAGACCTCCCTCCTCTCCCTGTTCTAACCAGAACAAACTAGACCTCCCTCCTCTCCCTGTTCTAACCAGAACAAACTAGACCTCCCTCCTCTCCCTGTTCTAACCAGAACAAACTAGACCTCCCTCCTCTCCCTGTTCTAACCAGAACAAACTAGACCTCCCTGCTCTCCCTGTTCTAACCAGAACAAACGAGACCTCCCTCCTCTCCCTGTTCTAACCAGAACAAACTAGACCTCCCTCCTCTCCCTGTTCTAACCGGAACAAACTAGACCTCCCTCCTCTCCCTGTTCTAACCAGAACAAACTAGACCTCCCTCCTCTCCCTGTTCTAACCAGAACAAACTAGACCTCCCTCCTCTCCCTGTTCTAACCGGAACAAACTAGACGTCCCTCCTCTCCCTGTTCTAACCAGAACAAACTAGACCTCCCTCCTCTCCCTGTTCTAACCAGAACAAACTAGACCTCCCTCCTCTCCCTGTTCTAACTGGAACAAACTAGACGTCCCTCCTCTCCCTGTTCTAACCAGAACAAACTAGACCTCCCTCCTCTCCCTGTTCTAACCAGAACAAACTAGACCTCCCTCCTCTCCCTGTTCTAACCAGAACAAACTAGACCTCCCTCCTCTCCCTGTTCTAACCAGAACAAACTAGACCTCCCTCCTCTCCCTGTTCTAACCAGAACAAACTAGACCTCCCTCCTCTCCCTGTTCTAACCAGAACAAACTAGACCTCCCTCCTCTCCCTGTTCTAACCAGAACAAACTAGACCTCCCTCCTCTCCCTGTTCTAACCAGAAAAAACTAGACCTCCTTCCTCTCCCTGTTCTAACCAGAACAAACTAGACCTCCCTCCTCTCCCTGTTCTAACCAGAACAAACTAGACCTCCCTCCTCTCCCTGTTCTAACCAGAACAAACTAGACCTCCCTCCTCTCCCTGTTCTAACCAGAACAAACTAGACCTCCCTCCTCTCCCTGTTCTAACCAGAACAAACTAGACCTCCCTCCTCTCCCTGTTCTAACCAGAACAAACTAGACCTCCCTCCTCTCCCTGTTCTAACCAGAAAAAACTAGACCTCCTTCCTCTCCCTGTTCTAACCAGAACAAACTAGACCTCCCTCCTCTCCCTGTTCTAACCAGAACAAACTAGACCTCCCTCCTCTACCTGTTCTAACCAGAACAAACTAGACCTCCCTCACCTCCCTGTTCTAACCAGAACAAACTAGACCTCCCTCCTCTCCCTGTTCTAACCAGAACAAACTAGACCTCCCTCCTCTCCCTGTTCTAACCAGAACAAACTAGACCTCCCTCCTCTCCCTGTTCTAACCAGAACAAACTAGACCCCTCCTCTCCCTGTTCTAACCAGAACAAACTAGACCTCCCTCCTCTCCCTGTTCTAACCAGAACAAACTAGACCTCCCTCCTCTCCCTGTTCTAACCTCCTCTCCCTGTTCTTACCAGAACAAACTAGACCTCCCTCCTCTCCCTGTTCTAACTGGAACAAACTAGACCTCCCTCCTCTCCCTGTTCTAACCGGAACAAACTAGACCTCCCTCCTCTCCCTGTTCTAACCAGAACAAACTAGACCTCCCTCCTCTCCCTGTTCTAACCGGAACAAACTAGACCTCCCTCCTCTCCCTGTTCTAACCAGAACAAACTAGACCTCCCTCCTCTCCCTGTTCTAACTGGAACAAACTAGACGTCCCTCCTCTCCCTGTTCTAACCAGAACAAACTAGACCTCCCTCCTCTCCCTGTTCTAACCAGAACAAACTAGACCTCCCTCCTCTCCCTGTTCTAACCAGAACAAACTAGACCTCCCTCCTCTCCCTGTTCTAACCAGAACAAACTAGACCTCCCTCCTCTCCCTGTTCTAACCAGAACAAACTAGACCTCCCTCCTCTCCCTGTTCTAACCAGAACAAACTAGACCTCCCTCCTCTCCCTGTTCTAACCAGAACAAACTAGACCTCCCTCCTCTCCCTGTTCTAACCAGAACAAACTAGACCTCCCTCCTCTCCCTGTTCTAACCGGAACAAACTAGACCTCCCTCCTCTCCCTGTTCTAACCAGAACAAACTAGACCTCCCTCCTCTCCCTGTTCTAACTGGAACAAACTAGACCTCCCTCCTCTCCCTGTTCTAACTGGAACAAACTAGACGTCCCTCCTCTCCCTGTTCTAACCGGAACAAACTAGACCTCCCTCCTCTCCCTGTTCTAACCGGAACAAACTAGACCTCCCTCCTCTCCCTGTTCTAACCAGAACAAACTAGACGTCCCTCCTCTCCCTGTTCTAACCAGAACAAACTAGACCTCCCTCCTCTCCCTGTTCTAACCAGAACAAACTAGACCTCCCTCCTCTCCCTGTTCTAACCAGAACAAACTAGACCTCCCTCCTCTCCCTGTTCTAACCAGAACAAACTAGACCTCCCTCCTCTCCCTGTTCTAACCGGAACAAACTAGACCTCCCTCCTCTCCCTGTTCTAACCAGAACAAACTAGACCTCCCTCCTCTCCCTGTTCTAACCGGAACAAACTAGACCTCCCTCCTCTCCCTGTTCTAACCAGAACAAACTAGACCTCCCTCCTCTCCCTGTTCTAACCAGAACAAACTAGACCTCCCTCCTCTCCCTGTTCTAACCAGAAAAAAATAGACCTCCTTCCTCTCCCTGTTCTAACCAGAACAAACTAGACCTCCCTCCTCTCCCTGTTCTAACCAGAACAAACTAGACCTCCCTCCTCTACCTGTTCTAACCAGAACAAACTAGACCTCCCTCACCTCCCTGTTCTAACCAGAACAAACTAGACCTCCCTCCTCTCCCTGTTCTAACCAGAACAAACTAGACCTCCCTCCTCTCCCTGTTCTAACCAGAACAAACTAGACCTCCCTCCTCTCCCTGTTCTAACCAGAACAAACTAGACCTCCCTCCTCTCCCTGTTCTAACCAGAACAAACTAGACCCCTCCTCTCCCTGTTCTAACCAGAACAAACTAGACCTCCCTCCTCTCCCTGTTCTAACCAGAACAAACTAGACCTCCCTCCTCTCCCTGTTCTAACCTCCTCTCCCTGTTCTAACCAGAACAAACTAGACCTCCCTCCTCTCCCTGTTCTAACTGGAACAAACTAGACCTCCCTCCTCTCCCTGTTCTAACCGGAACAAACTAGACCTCCCTCCTCTCCCTGTTCTAACCAGAACAAACTAGACCTCCCTCCTCTCCCTGTTCTAACTGGAACAAACTAGACCTCCCTCCTCTCCCTGTTCTAACTGGAACAAACTAGACCTCCCTCCTCTCCCTGTTCTAACCGGAACAAACTAGACCTCCCTCCTCTCCCTGTTCTAACCGGAACAAACTAGACCTCCCTCCTCTCCCTGTTCTAACCGGAACAAACTAGACCTCCCCCCTCTCCCTGTTCTAACCGGAACAAACTAGACCTCCCTCCTCTCCCTGTTCTAACCAGAACAAACTAGACCTCCCTCCTCTCCCTGTTCTAACCAGAACAAACTAGACCTCCCTCCTCTCCCTGTTCTAACCGGAACAAACTAGACCTCCCTCCTCTCCCTGTTCTAACCGGAACAAACTAGACCTCCCTCCTCTCCCTGTTCTAACCGGAACAAACTAGACCTCCCTCCTCTCCCTGTTCTAACCGGAACAAACTAGACCTCCCTCCTCTCCCTGTTCTAACCAGAACAAACTAGACCTCCCTCCTCTCCCTGTTCTAACCGGAACAAACTAGACCTCCCTCCTCTCCCTGTTCTAACCGGAACAAACTAGACCTCCCTCCTCTCCCTGTTCTAACCAGAACAAACTAGACCTCCCTCCTCTCCCTGTTCTAACCAGAACAAACTAGACCTCCCTCCTCTCCCTGTTCTAACCAGAACAAACTAGACCTCCCTCCTCTCCCTGTTCTAACAGGAACAAACTAGACCTCCCTCCTCTCCCTGTTCTAGGTGGAACAAACTAGACCTCCCTCCTCTCCCGGTTCTAACCAGAACAAACTAGACCTCCCTCCTCTCCAAGTTCTAACCAGAACAAACTAGACCTCCCTCCTCTCCCTGTTCTAACTGGAACAAACTAGACCTCCCTCCTCTCCCTGTTCTAACCAGAACAAACTAAACCTCCCTCCTCTCCCTGTTCTAACCAGAACAAACTAGACCTCCCTCCTCTCCCTGTTCTAACCAGAACAAACTAGACCTCCCTCCTCTCCCTGTTCTAACCAGAACAAACTAGACCTCCCTCCTCTCCCTGTTCTAACCAGAACAAACTAGACCTCCCTCCTCTCCCTGTTCTAACCAGAACAAACTAGACCTCCCTCCTCTCCCTGTTCTAACCAGAACAAACTAGACCTCCCTCCTCTCCCTGTTCTAACCAGAACAAACTAGACCGCCCTCCTCTCCCTGTTCTAACCAGAACAAACTAGACCTCCCTCCTCTCCCTGTTCTAACCAGAACAAACTAGACCTCCCTCCTCTCCCTGTTCTAACCAGAACAAACTAGACCTCCCTCCTCTCCCTGTTCTAACCAGAACAAACTAGACCTCCCTCCTCTCCCTGTTCTAACCAGAACAAACTAGACCTCCCTCCTCTCCCTGTTCTAACCAGAACAAACTAGACCTCCCTCCTCTCCCTGTTCTAACCAGAACAAACTAGACCTCCCACCTCTCCCTGTTCTAACCAGAACAAACTAGACCTCCCTCCTCTCCCTGTTCTAACCAGAACAAACTAGACCTCCCTCCTCTCCCTGTTCTAACCAGAACAAACTAGACCTCCCTCCTCTCCCTGTTCTAACCAGAACAAACTAGACCCTCTCCTCTCCCTGTTCTAACCAGAACAAACTAGACCTCCCTCCTCTCCCTGTTCTAACCAGAACAAACTAGACCTCCCTCCTCTCCCTGTTCTAACCAGAACAAACTAGACCTCCCTCCTCTCCCTGTTCTAACCAGAACAAACTAGACCTCCCTCCTCTCCCTGTTCTAACCAGAACAAACTAGACCTCCCTCCTCTCCCTGTTCTAACCAGAACAAACTAGACCTCCCTCCTCTCCCTGTTCTAACCAGAACAAACTAGACCTCCCTGCTCTCCCTGTTCTAACCAGAACAAACGAGACCTCCCTCCTCTCCCTGTTCTAACCAGAACAAACTAGACCTCCCTCCTCTCCCTGTTCTAACCGGAACAAACTAGACCTCCCTCCTCTCCCTGTTCTAACCAGAACAAACTAGACCTCCCTCCTCTCCCTGTTCTAACCAGAACAAACTAGACCTCCCTCCTCTCCCTGTTCTAACCGGAACAAACTAGACGTCCCTCCTCTCCCTGTTCTAACCAGAACAAACTAGACCTCCCTCCTCTCCCTGTTCTAACCAGAACAAACTAGACCTCCCTCCTCTCCCTGTTCTAACCAGAACAAACTAGACCTCCCTCCTCTCCCTGTTCTAACCAGAACAAACTAGACCTCCCTCCTCTCCCTGTTCTAACCAGAACAAACTAGACCTCCCTCCTCTCCCTGTTCTAACCAGAACAAACTAGACCTCCCTCCTCTCCCTGTTCTAACCGGAACAAACTAGACCTCCCTCCTCTCCCTGTTCTAACCAGAACAAACTAGACCTCCCTCCTCTCCCTGTTCTAACCAGAACAAACTAGACCTCCCTCCTCTCCCTGTTCTAACCAGAACAAACTAGACCTCCCTCCTCTCCCTGTTCTAACCAGAACAAACTAGACCTCCCTCCTCTCCCTGTTCTAACCAGAACAAACTAGACCTCCCTCCTCTCCCTGTTCTAACCAGAACAAACTAGACCTCCCTCCTCTCCCTGTTCTAACCAGAAAAAACTAGACCTCCTTCCTCTCCCTGTTCTAACCAGAACAAACTAGACCTCCCTCCTCTCCCTGTTCTAACCAGAACAAACTAGACCTCCCTCCTCTACCTGTTCTAACCAGAACAAACTAGACCTCCCTCACCTCCCTGTTCTAACCAGAACAAACTAGACCTCCCTCCTCTCCCTGTTCTAACCAGAACAAACTAGACCTCCCTCCTCTCCCTGTTCTAACCAGAACAAACTAGACCTCCCTCCTCTCCCTGTTCTAACCAGAACAAACTAGACCCCTCCTCTCCCTGTTCTAACCAGAACAAACTAGACCTCCCTCCTCTCCCTGTTCTAACCAGAACAAACTAGACCTCCCTCCTCTCCCTGTTCTAACCTCCTCTCCCTGTTCTTACCAGAACAAACTAGACCTCCCTCCTCTCCCTGTTCTAACCGGAACAAACTAGACCTCCCTCCTCTCCCTGTTCTAACCAGAACAAACTAGACCTCCCTCCTCTCCCTGTTCTAACCGGAACAAACTAGACCTCCCTCCTCTCCCTGTTCTAACCAGAACAAACTAGACCTCCCTCCTCTCCCTGTTCTAACCAGAACAAACTAGACCTCCCTCCTCTCCCTGTTCTAACTGGAACAAACTAGACGTCCCTCCTCTCCCTGTTCTAACCAGAACAAACTAGACCTCCCTCCTCTCCCTGTTCTAACCAGAACAAACTAGACCTCCCTCCTCTCCCTGTTCTAACCAGAACAAACTAGACCTCCCTCCTCTCCCTGTTCTAACCAGAACAAACTAGACCTCCCTCCTCTCCCTGTTCTAACCAGAACAAACTAGACCTCCCTCCTCTCCCTGTTCTAACCAGAACAAACTAGACCTCCCTCCTCTCCCTGTTCTAACCAGAACAAACTAGACCTCCCTCCTCTCCCTGTTCTAACCGGAACAAACTAGACCTCCCTCCTCTCCCTGTTCTAACCAGAACAAACTAGACCTCCCTCCTCTCCCTGTTCTAACCAGAACAAACTAGACCTCCCTCCTCTCCCTGTTCTAACTGGAACAAACTAGACGTCCCTCCTCTCCCTGTTCTAACCGGAACAAACTAGACCTCCCTCCTCTCCCTGTTCTAACCGGAACAAACTAGACCTCCCTCCTCTCCCTGTTCTAACCAGAACAAACTAGACGTCCCTCCTCTCCCTGTTCTAACCAGAACAAACTAGACCTCCCTCCTCTCCCTGTTCTAACCAGAACAAACTAGACCTCCCTCCTCTCCCTGTTCTAACCAGAACAAACTAGACCTCCCTCCTCTCCCTGTTCTAACCAGAACAAACTAGACCTCCCTCCTCTCCCTGTTCTAACCAGAACAAACTAGACCTCCCTCCTCTCCCTGTTCTAACCGGAACAAACTAGACCTCCCTCCTCTCCCTGTTCTAACCAGAACAAACTAGACCTCCCTCCTCTCCCTGTTCTAACCGGAACAAACTAGACCTCCCTCCTCTCCCTGTTCTAACCAGAACAAACTAGACCTCCCTCCTCTCCCTGTTCTAACCAGAACAAACTAGACCTCCCTCCTCTCCCTGTTCTAACCAGAAAAAACTAGACCTCCTTCCTCTCCCTGTTCTAACCAGAACAAACTAGACCTCCCTCCTCTCCCTGTTCTAACCAGAACAAACTAGACCTCCCTCCTCTACCTGTTCTAACCAGAACAAACTAGACCTCCCTCACCTCCCTGTTCTAACCAGAACAAACTAGACCTCCCTCCTCTCCCTGTTCTAACCAGAACAAACTAGACCTCCCTCCTCTCCCTGTTCTAACCAGAACAAACTAGACCTCCCTCCTCTCCCTGTTCTAACCAGAACAAACTAGACCTCCCTCCTCTCCCTGTTCTAACCAGAACAAACTAGACCCCTCCTCTCCCTGTTCTAACCAGAACAAACTAGACCTCCCTCCTCTCCCTGTTCTAACCAGAACAAACTAGACCTCCCTCCTCTCCCTGTTCTAACCTCCTCTCCCTGTTCTAACCAGAACAAACTAGACCTCCCTCCTCTCCCTGTTCTAACTGGAACAAACTAGACCTCCCTCCTCTCCCTGTTCTAACCGGAACAAACTAGACCTCCCTCCTCTCCCTGTTCTAACCAGAACAAACTAGACCTCCCTCCTCTCCCTGTTCTAACTGGAACAAACTAGACCTCCCTCCTCTCCCTGTTCTAACTGGAACAAACTAGACCTCCCTCCTCTCCCTGTTCTAACCGGAACAAACTAGACCTCCCTCCTCTCCCTGTTCTAACCGGAACAAACTAGACCTCCCTCCTCTCCCTGTTCTAACCGGAACAAACTAGACCTCCCTCCTCTCCCTGTTCTAACCGGAACAAACTAGACCTCCCCCCTCTCCCTGTTCTAACCGGAACAAACTAGACCTCCCTCCTCTCCCTGTTCTAACCAGAACAAACTAGACCTCCCTCCTCTCCCTGTTCTAACCAGAACAAACTAGACCTCCCTCCTCTCCCTGTTCTAACCAGAACAAACTAGACCTCCCTCCTCTCCCTGTTCTAACCAGAACAAACTAGACCTCCCTCCTCTCCCTGTTCTAACCAGAACAAACTAGACCTCCCTCCTCTCCCTGTTCTAACCGGAACAAACTAGACCTCCCTCCTCTCCCTGTTCTAACCGGAACAAACTAGACCTCCCTCCTCTCCCTGTTCTAACCGGAACAAACTAGACCTCCCTCCTCTCCCTGTTCTAACCAGAACAAACTAGACCTCCCTCCTCTCCCTGTTCTAACCGGAACAAACTAGACCTCCCTCCTCTCCCTGTTCTAACCAGAACAAACTAGACCTCCCTCCTCTCCCTGTTCTAACCAGAACAAACTAGACCTCCCTCCTCTCCCTGTTCTAACCAGAACAAACTAGACCTCCCTCCTCTCCCTGTTCTAACCAGAACAAACTAGACCTCCCTCCTCTCCCTGTTCTAACAGGAACAAACTAGACCTCCCTCCTCTCCCTGTTCTAGGTGGAACAAACTAGACCTCCCTCCTCTCCCGGTTCTAACCAGAACAAACTAGACCTCCCTCCTCTCCAAGTTCTAACCAGAACAAACTAGACCTCCCTCCTCTCCCTGTTCTAACTGGAACAAACTAGACCTCCCTCCTCTCCCTGTTCTAACCAGAACAAACTAAACCTCCCTCCTCTCCCTGTTCTAACCAGAACAAACTAGACCTCCCTCCTCTCCCTGTTCTAACCAGAACAAACTAGACCTCCCTCCTCTCCCTGTTCTAACCAGAACAAACTAGACCTCCCTCCTCTCCCTGTTCTAACCAGAACAAACTAGACCTCCCTCCTCTCCCTGTTCTAACCAGAACAAACTAGACCTCCCTCCTCTCCCTGTTCTAACCAGAACAAACTAGACCTCCCTCCTCTCCCTGTTCTAACCAGAACAAACTAGACCGCCCTCCTCTCCCTGTTCTAACCAGAACAAACTAGACCTCCCTCCTCTCCCTGTTCTAACCAGAACAAACTAGACCTCCCTCCTCTCCCTGTTCTAACCAGAACAAACTAGACCTCCCTCCTCTCCCTGTTCTAACCAGAACAAACTAGACCTCCCTCCTCTCCCTGTTCTAACCAGAACAAACTAGACCTCCCTCCTCTCCCTGTTCTAACCAGAACAAACTAGACCGCCCTCCTCTCCCTGTTCTAACCAGAACAAACTAGACCTCCCTCCTCTCCCTGTTCTAACCAGAACAAACTAGACCTCCCTCCTCTCCCTGTTCTAACCAGAACAAACTAGACCTCCCTCCTCTCCCTGTTCTAACCAGAACAAACTAGACCTCCCTCCTCTCCCTGTTCTAACCAGAACAAACTAGACCTCCCTTCTCTCCCTGTTCTAACCAGAACAAACTAGACCTTCCTCCTCTCCCTGTTCTAACCAGAACAAACTAGACCTCCCTCCTCTCCCTGTTCTAACCAGAACAAACTAGACCTCCCTCCTCTCCCTGTTCTAACCAGAACAAACTAGACCTCCCTCCTCTCCCTGTTCTAACCAGAACAAACTAGACCTCCCTCCTCTCCCTGTTCTAGCTGGAACAAACTAGACCTCCCTCCTCTCCCTGTTCTAACCAGAACAAACTAGACCTCCCTCCTCTCCCTGTTCTAACCAGAACAAACTAGACCTCCCTCCTCTCCCTGTTCTAACCAGAACAAACTAGACCTCCCTCCTCTCCCTGTTCTAACCAGAACAAACTAGACCTCCCTCCTCTCCCTGTTCTAACCAGAACAAACTAGACCTCCCTCCTCTCCCTGTTCTAACAGGAACAAACTAGACCTCCCTCCTCTCCCTGTTCTAGGTGGAACAAACTAGACCTCCCTCCTCTCCCGGTTCTAACCAGAACAAACTAGACCTCCCTCCTCTCCCGGTTCTAACCAGAACAAACTAGACCTCCCTCCTCTCCCTGTTCTAACTGGAACAAACTAGACCTCCCTCCTCTCCTTGTTCTAACCAGAACAAACTAGACCTCCCTCCTCTCCCTGTTCTAACCAGAACAAACTAGACCTCCCTCCTCTCCCTGTTCTAACCAGAACAAACTAGACCTCCCTCCTCTCCCTGTTCTAACCAGAACAAACTAGACCTCCCTCCTCTCCCTGTTCTAACCAGAACAAACTAGACCTCCCTCCTCTCCCTGTTCTAACCAGAACAAACTAGACCTCCCTCCTCTCCCTGTTCTAGCTGGAACAAACTAGACCTCCCTCCTCTCCCTGTTCTAACCAGAACAAACTAGACCTCCCTCCTCTCCCTGTTCTAACCAGCACAAACTAGACCTCCCTCCTCTCCCTGTTCTAACCAGAACAAACTAGACCTCCCTCCTCTCCCTGTTCTAACCAGAACAAACTAGACCTTCCTCCTCTCCCTGTTCTAACCAGAACAAACTAGACCTCCCTCCTCTCCCTGTTCTAACCAGAACAAACTAGACCGCCCTCCTCTCCCTGTTCTAACCAGAACAAACTAGACCTCCCTCCTATCCCTGTTCTAACCAGAACAAACTAGACCTCCCTCCTCTCCCTGTTCTAACCAGAACAAACTAGACCTCCCTCCTCTCCCTGTTCTAACCAGAACAAACTAGACCTCCCTCCTATCCCTGTTCTAACCAGAAAAAACTAGACCTCCCTCCTCTCCCTGTTCTAACCAGAACAAACTAGACCTCCCTCCTCTCCCTGTTCTAACCAGAACAAACTAGACCTCCCTCCTCTCCCTGTTCTAACCAGAACAAACTAGACCTCCCTCCTCTCCCTGTTCTAACCAGAACAAACTAGACCTCCCTCCTCTCCCTGTTCTAGGTGGAACAAACTAGACCTCCCTCCTCTCCCTGTTCTAACCAGAACAAACTAGACCTCCCTCCTCCCCCTGTTCTAACCAGAACAAACTAGACCTCCCTCCTCTCCCTGTTCTAACCAGAACAAATGTCACGGGCTGGGGTATATGTGCTGAGTGAATGATGAATGGTGGGTGATTGCATGAGTGGTGATTGTATGAGTGGTGATTGTATGAGTGGAGCCAGGTGTGCAGCCTTCCACAGGTACCAGGTGATTGGCTGGAGGCTGTTTGAAGAGGGGAGAGGACCGGCTGGACAAGAAAAAGAACGGACAGTGTACGCGCCGGCAGAGACATACGCCTAACTAAACGAGAACTGGACGGCAGGGTGGACTGATTGGAGTTCGGAGACGGGCCCGTAGGCTACTCAAACAGTCTTCTCACCTAAACCGGACAACGTACCCAAGTGATCCGTGAGGACTACGTACTCAATTTGCCGTTTGTGTTCATTGTTGGATAAGTAGCCTACCCAAGGAAACCAGCAATCACCCCAGGAGCAGAGGCTAAGCAATTGGATGCGTGCGCAATAGCCACCACACGACAGAGACGTGAGTGACCAGGATAGCCTACACTTGAGTTTGGGCCACCCGGGAGTGGAGGGAAAATCTCCCGGCCTGGCCCCGGTATACTTGAACTAAACATTTATCTCCCAAATCTTTGTTCAAGACTGTTCCATAGTCGTTCCTGTTTTATTGGCCTAAGAGGAAGAGGGCATAGTCGGGATTCTGAGGACTACAGACAGATATAGCCTACCTCCAGAGTGGTGACCGCTAGGTCCAACTGCCCCCATACACGAGTGAATGCTTTTGGAGTGCGTCACCGACTTGCTTTCTGTGTAGGCCTAGTAGGCTATTTTACCTTGCATTTAATGAGGGGGGGGTAGCATAGGGAGGTGTGACGCTAGACCAAGTGCCTGCTAGAGGACTCAGTGTAGTCTATCCATCCCAGACACCGTTTGTAGTGGAGTAACCTCTAGCATGTGAAATGATAGCCTATTGTAGTGAAGTAACCCAGTCTCCCTGAGCAAGGTATTTAGTGGTAACTGTGTGTAGTGATCCCTGTGTGAGACTTAACATTGAGTGTATTTGATTTTTACTGTCTGTGGAATTCCGGCCCTCTGTAGCGCCCTGGCAGGAGCACTGTAGTGTCCTAGGTCCCCAGACTTACCCCTGTCCCCAGTGTACCATTTTTAGTGTGTTGCCTGCTAGGCCCTTGTTAACTAGGTATTGTGTTTGGAGTGTACTCACCTGTTTGACCAGGGCAGAGATTGTAGTGGGTAGCCATGTCCAGGAGAGGTTGTCTGATGAAGTAGCCTCAGGCCGAGATATAGGCATCCCTTAGGGCCCATATCTTAAATGTGAAATTATGAATTGTATATTTATATTGATGTAATAAAGATCAGAGTTTTATTCACTAATCGTTTGGTCTGCCTGTTGTGTGGTAAAGGGGGATACCTAGTTCACTGGATTCTGGGAGTATTGATGAGAAGTGCTACTTCAGTAGCTGGCCATTGATTCTCCCACTATCACGTGACATTTTTGGCGTTGTCGGCAGGATCCCCCAACACCCACAACATGTCTGCCTCCGATCAGGATCAGGATCAGAATGTCGTTTCCCATAGTTCAGGTTCAGACCCTGTGGTAGTTCCCCCGCCCCTAAATCACCCAGCCATGAGTGCAGTTATGATTCCTTGGTTTATGGGAGCCTCATGGGTCCCAAAATTTAGTGGAGAGGGAGGAGTAGTCAAGTTTAGCCAGTGGAAGGCGCAGGTAGAGTCTTTTCTGCGGGCACAGGTTTTGACTTCACAGCAGAAAGTAGATTTCCTCTTAAGTGCTCTAGATGGCCAAGCCCATAGGGAAGCGGTACTACTTCCCCAAGAAGTTAGGGACTCTGATGAAGGGATGTTAAAAGCTCTAGCTAGGAAGTATGGGGACCACCGCTCTACAGAGACACTGCAAGAGGAGTACTTTAGTTGTAAACAGGCAGAGGGGGAGAGCATTGATGACTTCACCCTCCGTCTCCGTGAATGTTCTCATAGATGGCAGACAAGGGCCCCAGAGCATGTTGGCACTGCAGAAGGAGCCCTGCGGTCACAATTTTCCAGAGGATTGAGAGATGGTCTTGTGAAACGGGAGTTACAGCGCCTCCTACGGCGAACACCTGGTATGACTTTTGACGCTGCTCGCACTGAGGCCCGATTTCTGGAAGGGGAGGAACAGGCTACGGCAAAAGAAGTGGTGGCCTGTCAAGCTCGGGCCATGCCGACAGCCCCGCCCCCCACTCCTAGAGCACCATCCCCATCCAGCCTCCAACAACTCAAGGACTCTCTTAGAGCAGAGTTGAAACAGGAACTCCAGGACCAAGTAACTCAGTTGAGTAAGACGATCATCGACGAGATCCGGGGCCAACTCTCACTCCCCCAGCCGGGCCAGCCGCCAGCACCTCAATGGAATCGACCAACTGGCGCACCACCGTTTGGCCAACGCCGACAACAGAGCAGTCGTGAACCCAGTGACTTCCGGTGGGATGACCAGGGCCGCCCCATCTGCCGGGACTGTGGCGAGGCGGGACACCTCCAACGTTCCTGCCCCCGCAGGTCAGCCTCTTCCCAGGGTTTTCGGCGTTCCCGGTCACAGCAGGGCGAGTGACTGGGGCGAGGGACTCGGCGGCAGCCCTAGAGACACCGGCCATAGTGGGCCGTTGCCCTGAAGTTGAGGTCATTATACGTGGTAAAAGTGTGCCCTGTATACTGGACACTGGCTCTCAAGTGACTTTATTCAGCCAGTCGCTGTTCCAGCGCTACTTCGGGGGTGAAGGGGTCCAGGGCGCTGAAGACCTCCCCTGGTTGACCCTCCGAGCCGCCAATGGACTGCAGATCCCCTTCGTAGGTTATGCCGTGTTGGACTTCACCGTCGGAGGCATTGAGGTACCTGGCCGGCGTGTCATGATTGTTAAAGATGAGTGTATTAGCACCGAATACGGACTACTGGGCATGAATGTGATCTCTGAGTGCTGGGAGGGTCTGTTCCAGAAGGGCCACCCCGGCCAAGAGGCATTCAAGTCAACAGTCCCTGCCGCTGCACGAAAGGCGTGGGAGAAGGCGTTCGCCCTCTGCCAGCGGGTGCAGGGAACCCTCCCAGAGGAGGAAACCAGAGGGGTGGCCAAACTTTCGAGGCAGGCCCCTGTACACGTGCCCCCTGAGTCCGAAATCGTGGTCTGGGCCTGCGTGCCCCAGGCCCTGGGCCGCAGCAACAGCCCTGTTCTGGTGGAGGACCTCCTGGGAGACCCGGAAGATGGGGAACGTCATTGGCGAGTGGGCCGAACCTTGAGCTGGGCTCGCGGAGGTAAGGTGCCCCTCCGTATATGTAACCCACACCTCTATCCTGTGCAGATCCCCCAGAAGCAGGTGCTGGCCACCGTGTCCCTAGTGGACCCCCAGGAGATCCATGGGGCAAATCAGTTGGTGTTGAGAGACACTGAGCCAGGGATCGTGGAGGTCGATGTACGGCCTGTGAAGGGAACCTCGACGGCTGGCCACCCAGCACTGGAACTGGAGGGGGAGGGGCTCACCACAGAGCAACAACAGCAACTGACTGCCCTACTGCAGCGCTGGACACATGTCTTTGCTGCCCATGAGGAAGATTTTGGGCGCACTGGGGTGGTCCAGCATCAGATCCCAACAAGAGGAGCCCCCCCCATCCGCGAGCGGTACCGGCCAGTCCCGCCTAACCTGTACGCTGAATTACGGACACTGCTGCAGACCATGATTGACAACAAGGTAGTACGGGAGAGCTCCAGTCCCTGGGCTGCACCAGTGGTCCTAGTGCGCAAGAAGGACGGATCCTGGCGGTTTTGCGTCGATTACCGCAAGCTGAATGCGGTCACCCATAAGGACGCTTTCCCCCTACCCCGAATTGAGGAGTCCCTGACCAGCTTGAAGCAGGCAGCGTGGTACAGCACCCTCGATCTCCATAGTGGCTACTGGCAAGTGGAGATGTGTCCCAAAGACCAAGAGAAAACAGCCTTTACTACACCATTAGGCCTCTATCAGTTCGAGAGGATGCCCTTTGGACTGTGTAATGCGCCAGCTACTTTCCAGAGGCTCATGCAACGGTGCCTAGGAGGGCAAGTACACGACCACCTGCTCATTTACCTTGACGATGTGATTGTTTATTCTCCTGATTTCCAGAGTCACCTAGACCACCTAGAGCGGGTGTTCCAACGCCTCCAGGATCATGGCCTCAAGCTTCAGCCTGGGAAGTGCCGGCTGTTTCGGAGGGAGGTCTCTTACCTGGGCCACATAGTGAGTGGACGAGGGGTTGCCACAGACCCCGAAAAGACCCGGGCTGTCAGGGGCTGGCCGATCCCCACCACTGTGAAGCAGGTGCGTTCCTTCTTGGGGTTTGTAGGGTACTACCGACGGTTTATTCGGGGCTTCAGCCGGATTGCCGGCCCCTTGCACCAGGTATCCCAAGGCGTCACCATCCGCTCCTCTGCCCCAGTGGCGTGGACTCCAGCCTGCCAGCAGGCTTTTGACCAATTGAAGCAGAAGCTGCTGGAGACCCCAATCCTGGCATTCGCCGACTTCACCCAACCCTTCAAGCTATACACTGATGCCAGCTTGGGCGGCTTGGGGGCAGTACTGTCACAAGTGCAGGAGGGCCAAGAACGGGTCATTGCATATGCCAGCCGCAGTCTGTCTCCCACAGAGAAAAATGATCAGAATTACAGCTCGTTCAAGTTGGAACTCCTGGCACTGAAGTGGGCGGTGACAGAGAAGTTTAAAGACTATCTCTGGGGGGCACAGATCACCATCTACACTGATAACAATCCCCTGGTGCATTTGGATACGGCTCGGTTGGGAGCACATGAGCAGAGGTGGGTGGCCCAGCTTGCGAACTATTCCTACGTGCTTAAATATCGTCCAGGTACCACAAACCAGAATGCTGACCTGCTGTCCAGGCTGCCTGGGACCATGAGTGCGGCGGTCCAGGTGGTTGGTGCACCGGTCCACTTGGAGGACGGAACGAGGGAAGACGTGGCTATGGACTCGGCCGGCCCGGGTACTAATACCTGGGGGTTGTGGCAACGACAGGACCCAGGCTTACAACAGGTCTGTCTCTGGTTGGAATCCGGTAAGCCACCCCCGCCGAATATTCGTTGCCAAGCACCTCTGTCTATCCGTTATCTGCTGCAGGAGTGGGGGCGGTTGAGCATCTGTGAGGGCCTCTTGGTACGGAGCATGGAAGAGCCTGACACCCAGACACTAGTCCATCAACTGGTCGTGCCGGCCGACCGAACCCAGGCCCTTTGGAGAGAGTACCATCAGGCAGCCGGCCATTCTAGCTCAGAGAAGGTGCTATCCATCCTCCGCCGACGGTTTTTCTGGCCTGGGATGGGTAAGGAGGTGCGGGCCTGGACTGCAGAGTGCTCAACGTGCACCGTGAGCAAGGCGGGCCCCGAGCCACGTGCGCCGCTGAAATCAATCCAAAGTAGTTATCCCTTTGAGGTGGTGGGGCTGGACTATTTAGCTCTAGGCCGTCCGAATGATACATACCCGTACATCTTGGTAATCACCGACCTGTTCTCCCGTTATGCTTTCGCAGTGCCCACCAAAGACCAGACGGCGATGAGTACGGTGAAGGCTCTTTGGTCAGCCCTGATCCAGCCCTTTGGATGCCCTGAGCGGTTCTTGACAGACCAGGGGGCCGCCTTCGAGTCCCACCTAATGCAGCAGTTGTGTGATATGTACGGCTGTGTGAAGAGCCGCACTACACCTTATCACCCCCAGGGGAACGGGGCCTGCGAAAGGTTCAACCAGACATTGATCGCCCTGTTGAGCTCCCTAGACCCAGAGGTTCAGCCCCAGTGGCACCACCAGCTGCCTTTCCTGGTCCAGGCCTATAACAACGCCACCCACGCCAGCACAGGTATGACTCCTCACTTTGTCTTGTTTGGCCGCCATGCCAGGCTACCTGTCGATATGCTGCACGAGGTATCACCCCCCCAACAGAAGGACACAGTGGAAGGGTGGGTCCAGAGCCACCATCGACAGTTGATGGCCGCCTATGCCAGAGTAAAGACTAATGCTACCAGACGGCAGGCCTGGGACCAGGCACGGCATGACCAAGGGGCTCGGACACTGCCTTTACTGCCAGGGGAACGAGTTCTGGTGCGGAACTTCCGGCGCCGTGCCCAAGGGAAGCTGGCTCCCAGATGGGTCCCGAAACCCCAGGTGGTGGTTGGGCAACCACGACCCGACCAACCCGTATATATCATTCGCCCTGAGGGGCGTGAGGGTCCTGTCCGTACCCTCCACCGCAACAACCTACGCCCCTGCCCGGTGGGTATCCAGGCCCCTGCAGAAGACCAAGGAGAGCCAGTCTTGTCGAATGAGCCCCTAGAACCCCATGCCCCGGCCTTCCCCTTGTTCCCTCTGCCTACCCCCGAACCAGCTGTTCAAGAAGCATCCTCCCCTCCCTGTGAGGTACCCCCTGTCAACCAGCTCGAATCAGCCCTAGCCATCGGGCCCCCTCTGGCCGAGCAGGCCGAACCTGTAGGTATACCCCCAAGCCCAGATAGGTTGAGTATGGACCAGGAAGCTATTCTAGATGGTCCCGGTCTGGTAGAAGACCTGAGTAGTCTGAGGGGTGGGCCTGGGCTAACTGATGTAGCAGTTCAGGAAGAGGAGCTGGCCATTGTTCAGGAACCACCTATTGGACACCGCCGGTCTCGGCGTAGTAACTTTGGTATGCGGCCCTTACGGTTCAGACAGTTGTAATGGCCGGGACGGCCATTGATGAAAGGGGGGGAGAGTGTCACGGGCTGGGGTATATGTGCTGAGTGAATGATGAATGGTGGGTGATTGCATGAGTGGTGATTGTATGAGTGGTGATTGTATGAGTGGAGCCAGGTGTGCAGCCTTCCACAGGTACCAGGTGATTGGCTGGAGGCTGTTTGAAGAGGGGAGAGGACCGGCTGGACAAGAAAAAGAACGGACAGTGTACGCGCCGGCAGAGACATACGCCTAACTAAACGAGGACTGGACGGCAGGGTGGACTGATTGGAGTTCGGAGACGGGCCCGTAGGCTACTCAAACAGTCTTCTCACCTAAACCGGACAACGTACCCAAGTGATCCGTGAGGACTACGTACTCAATTTGCCGTTTGTGTTCATTGTTGGATAAGTAGCCTACCCAAGGAAACCAGCAATCACCCCAGGAGCAGAGGCTAAGCAATTGGATGCGTGCGCAATAGCCACCACACGACAGAGACGTGAGTGACCAGGATAGCCTACACTTGAGTTTGGGCCACCCGGGAGTGGAGGGAAAATCTCCCGGCCTGGCCCCGGTATACTTGAACTAAACATTTATCTCCCAAATCTTTGTTCAAGACTGTTCCATAGTCGTTCCTGTTTTATTGGCCTAAGAGGAAGAGGGCATAGTCGGGATTCTGAGGACTACAGACAGATATAGCCTACCTCCAGAGTGGTGACCGCTAGGTCCAACTGCCCCCATACACGAGTGAATGCTTTTGGAGTGCGTCACCGACTTGCTTTCTGTGTAGGCCTAGTAGGCTATTTTACCTTGCATTTAATGAGGGGGGGGGTAGCATAGGGAGGTGTGACGCTAGACCAAGTGCCTGCTAGAGGACTCAGTGTAGTCTATCCATCCCAGACACCGTTTGTAGTGGAGTAACCTCTAGCATGTGAAATGATAGCCTATTGTAGTGAAGTAACCCAGTCTCCCTGAGCAAGGTATTTAGTGGTAACTGTGTGTAGTGATCCCTGTGTGAGACTTAACATTGAGTGTATTTGATTTTTACTGTCTGTGGAATTCCGGCCCTCTGTAGCGCCCTGGCAGGAGCACTGTAGTGTCCTAGGTCCCCAGACTTACCCCTGTCCCCAGTGTACCATTTTTAGTGTGTTGCCTGCTAGGCCCTTGTTAACTAGGTATTGTGTTTGGAGTGTACTCACCTGTTTGACCAGGGCAGAGATTGTAGTGGGTAGCCATGTCCAGGAGAGGTTGTCTGATGAAGTAGCCTCAGGCCGAGATATAGGCATCCCTTAGGGCCCATATCTTAAATGTGAAATTATGAATTGTATATTTATATTGATGTAATAAAGATCAGAGTTTTATTCACTAATCGTTTGGTCTGCCTGTTGTGTGGTAAAGGGGGATACCTAGTTCACTGGATTCTGGGAGTATTGATGAGAAGTGCTACTTCAGTAGCTGGCCATTGATTCTCCCACTATCACGTGACACAAACTAGACCTCCCTCCTCTCCCTGTTCTAACCAGAACAAACTAGACCTCCCTCCTCTCCCTGTTCTAACCAGAACAAACTAGACCTCCCTCCTCTCCCTGTTCTAACCAGAACAAACTAGACCTCCCTCCTCTCCCTGTTCTAACCAGAACAAACTAGACCTCCCTCCTCTCCCTGTTCTAACCAGAACAAACTAGACCTCCCTCCTCTCCCTGTTCTAACCAGAACAAACTAGACCTCCCTCCTCTCCCTGTTCTAGGTGGAACAAACTAGACCTCCCTCCTCTCCCTGTTCTAGCTGGAACAAACTAGACCTCCCTCCTCTCCCTGTTCTAACCAGAACAAACTAGACCTCCCTCCTCTCCCTGTTCTAACCAGAACAAACTAGACCTCCCTCCCCTCCCTGTTCTAACCAGAACAAACTAGACCTCCCTCCTCTCCCTGTTCTAACCAGAACAAACTAGACCTCCCTTCTCTCCCTGTTCTAACCAGAACAAACTAGACCGCCCTCCTCTCCCTGTTCTAACCAGAACAAACTAGACCTCCCTCCTCTCCCTGTTCTAACCAGAACAAACTAGACCGCCCTCCTCTCCCTGTTCTAACCAGAACAAACTAGACCGCCCTCCTCTCCCGGTTCTAGCTGGAACAAAGTCGCTGGTGATCCCTCTGTAACTGGCTGGTTAATCTTATGGTGCCATCTAGCTCCTCCCTCTGAGATGCTGTGAATCGTTCTGGTTTGTTCTAGATTGTTCCAGACTGCTCTAGATGTAGCAGCACATGCAGAAGCTACTGTAGCACAGCGCGTACATCTATAAATCACTGTGCTCCGGGTTGTGAACTCTCACGCGTCTGGTCTGGTGTGAAACGTCATAGGTCAAAGGTCGGAAGCCCCAAGGGCTTCTCTCGTCTCTAGCGATGTGCTTGTGGCTTGTGCCTGTTATACACAGCTTTCACTCATGATCAACGTAGCATGCAAGTTTGATACTGTAACATTGTAACATTATTGTTAATTCTATACATTTCAGTCCCTGCAGATAATTCTTCAGGTGCGTTGTAGCTCATTAACTAATCTAATTAATCTTTTTTTTTTATTGAACAGACAGTAATTCCAAGGTGTCTGTGCAGATAAGACCCGAGGCGGGTGTGAATGTCAAGTACGTGGGTGTCATGACCCACCTCGGCCTATAGAGGGCACTGTGGCCACGTCGCTGCTGCCAGGCAGGCCGGTGCTCAGGGCCGGGGTCACCAGGTGACTGTCCGCTGGGCGGAGTCTCCAGGTTAAACCCAACAGGTTCAGGGCTGTGGAGAGGGAGAGAGAGAGAGGGAGAGGGAGAGAGAGAGGGAGAGGGAGAGAGAGAGAGGGAGAGAGAGAGAGAGAGAGGGAGAGAGAGAGAGAGAGAGAGAGAGAGGGAGAGAGAGAGAGAGAGAGAGAGAGAGGGAGAGAGAGAGGGAGAGAGAGAGAGAGAGAGAGAGAGAGAGAGAGAGGGGGAGAGAGAGAGGGAGAGGGAGAGAGAGAGATCAGCAGGTCTTTACCAGCAGGAACGAAAGGCAACAATCTTTAGTTCAAGAGCTAGATCTGGATGCACTTCACAAACCGTGCTGTGGTGTGTGTGTGTGTGTGTGTGTTTGTGCGTGTGTGTGTGTGTGTGCGTGTGTGTGTGTGTGTGTTTGTGTGTGTGTGTGTGCGTGTGTGTGCGTGTGTGTGTGTTTGTGCGTGTGTGCGCGCGTGTGTGTGTGTGTGTGCGTGTGTGTGTGTGTGTGTGTTGGTGTGTGTGTGTGCAGCCGTGGGCAGTCTCTGCGTTAATGTGTCACCTTGATCTCTGTTCAGCTGCTCCCGGCTGCAACTCCTCAATCTAAACCCAGGAAAATCAATGTCCTCCAATCCCTCTCTGTCCCTCCTACTCCTCTCTCTCTCTCCCCTCTCTCTCTCTCTCCCTCTCCTCTCCTCTCTCTCTCTCCCTCTCTGTCCCTCTCTGTCCCTCCTACTCCTCTCTCTCTCTCTCTCTCTCTCCTCTCTCTCTCTCCCCCTCTCCTCTCCTCTCTCCCCCTCTCCTCTCTCTCTCCCCCTCTCCTCTCTCTCTCCTCTCTCTCTCTGCCCCACTCCTCTCTCTCTCCCTCTCCTCTCTCTCCCCCTCTCCTCTCTCTCCCCCTCTTCTCTCTCTCTCCCTCTCCTCTCTCTCTCTCCCCCTCCCCCTCTCCCCCTCTCCTCTCTCCCCCTCTCCTCTCTCTCTCTCCCTCTCCTCTCTCTCCCCTCTCTCTCTCTCACTCTCCCCCTCTCCTCTCTCTCCCTCTCCTCTCTCTCTCTCCCCCTCTCCTCTCTCTCTCTCCCCCTCTCCTCTCTCTCCCTCTCCTCTCTCTCTCTCCCCCTCTCCTCTCTCTCTCTGCCCCACTCCTCTCTCTCCCTCTCCTCTCTCTCTCCCCCTCTCCTCTCTCTCCCTCTCCTCTCCCCCTCTCCTCTCTCTCTCCCCCTCTCCTCTCTCTCTCCCTCTCCTCTCTCTCTTCCCCACGTGTCTCTCTATCTCCCCCTCTTCTCTCTCTCTCTTCCCCTCTCCTCTCTCTCTCCCCCCCTCTCCTCTCTCTCTTCCCCTCTCTCCTCTCTCTCTTCTGAGTGTCTCTCTGTCTCCCCTCCTCTCCCACTCCTTTCTCTTTCTCTCCCTCTCCTATCCTGCTCCTCTCTCCATTTCCCTCCTGCTCACTCACCTCTCTCCCTCCATCTCTCCCTCCTCCCTCCATCTCTCCTTCCTCCCTCCATCTCTCCCCCCATTTCTCCCTCCTCCCTTCATCTCTCTCTCCTCCCTCCATCTCTCCCTCCTCCCTCCATCTATCCCTCCTCCCTCCATCTCTCCCTCCTCCCTCCATCTCTCCTTCCTCCCTCCATCTCTCCCCCCATCTCTCCCTCCTCCCTTCATCTCTCTCTCCTCCCTCCATCTCTCCCTCCTCCCTCCATCTATCCCTCCTCCCTCCATCTCTCCCTCCTCCCTCCATCTCTCCCTCCTCCCTCCATCTCTCCTTCCATCTCTCTCTCATCTCTCCCTCCTCCCTCCTCCCTCCATCTCTCTGTCCTCTCTCAGAATCTCCAGATTCACAGCACTGGGACTCTCAAGGTCTCGATTATCATATGCTGATTGGATAAAAAGCTGCCCAATGAGGCGAGAAGACACTAAGAATAAACACTGATTACAGACGGGCTCCTCGTACGATTGGTCATCCTCAATTGACTCTGACCAATGAGGCTACATCTTCAGGGACGGTTAAGAACTCTTCTCCCAAGTGGC
>NW_028175874.1:0-2000 GCF_949987555.1 Borostomias antarcticus
CTATCTCTACTACTATCTCTACTTCTATCTCTACTACTGTGTCTATCTCTACTACTGTGTCTATCTCTACTACTGTGTCTATCTCTACTACTATCTCTACTACTGTGTCTATCTCTACTACTATCTCTACTACTGTGTCTATCTCTACTACTGTGTCTATCTCTACAACTATCTCTACTACTGTGTCTATTTCTACTAATATCTCTACTTCTATCTCTACTACTGTGTCTATCTCTACTACTGTGTCTATCTCTACTTCTATCTCTACTACTGTGTCTATCTCTACTACTATCTCTACTACTGTGTCTATCTCTACTACTATCTCTACTACTGTGTCTATCTCTACTACTATCTCTACTACTGTGTCTATCTCTACTACTGTGTCTATCTCTACTACTATCTCTACTACTGTGTCTATCTCTACTACTATCTCTACTACTGTGTCTATCTCTACTTCTATCTCTACTACTGTGTATCTCTACTACTGTGTCTATCTCTACTACTATCTCTACTACTGTGTCTATCTCTACTACTGTGTCTATCTCTACTACTATCTCTACTACTGTGTCTATCTCTACTACTGTGTCTATCTTACTACTATCTCTACTTCTATCTCTACTACTGTGTCTATCTCTACTACTGTGTCTATCTCTACTTCTATCTACTACTATCTCTACTACTGTGTCTATCTCTACTTCTATCTCTACTACTGTGTATATCTCTACTTCTATCTCTACTACTGTGTCTATCTCTACTTCTATATCTACTACTGTGTCTATCTCTACTTCTATCTCTACTACTGTGTCTATCTCTACTACTGTGTCTATCTCTACTACTGTGTCTATCTCTACTACTGTGTCTATCTCTACTACTATCTCTACTACTGTGTCTATCTCTACTACTGTGTCTATCTCTACTACTATCTCTACTTCTATCTCTACTACTGTGTCTATCTCTACTACTGTGTCTATCTCTACTTCTATCTCTACTACTGTGTCTATCTCTACTTCTATCTCTACTACTGTGTCTATCTCTACTACTATCTCTACTACTGTGTCTATCTCTACTACTATCTCTACTACTGTGTCTATCTCTACTACTGTGTCTATCTCTACTACTGTGTCTATCTCTACTACTGTGTCTATCTCTACTTCCTATCTCTACTGCTGTGTCTATCTCTACTACTATCTCTACTACTGTGTCTATCTCTACTATCTCTACTACTATCTCTACTACTGTGTCTCTCTCTACTACTGTGTCTATCTCTACTACTGTGTCTATCTCTACTACTATCTCTACTACTGTGTCTATCTATACTACTATCTCTACTACTGTGTCTATCTCTACTACTGTGTCTATCTCTACTACTATCTCTACTTCTATCTCTACTTCTATCTCTACTACTGTGTCTATCTCTACTACTGTGTCTATCTCTACTTCTATCTCTACTACTATCTCTACTACTGTGTCTATCTCTACTTCTATCTCTACTACTGTGTCTATCTCTACTTCTATCTCTACTACTGTGTCTATCTCTACTTCTATATCTACTACTGTGTCTATCTCTACTTCTATCTCTACTACTGTGTCTATCTCTACTACTGTGTCTATCTCTACTACTGTGTCTATCTCTACTACTGTGTCTATCTCTACTACTATCTCTACTACTGTGTCTATCTCTACTACTGTGTCTATCTCTACTACTATCTCTACTTCTATCTCTACTACTGTGTCTATCTCTACTACTGTGTCTATCTCTACTTCTATCTCTACTACTGTGTCTATCTCTACTTCTATCTCTACTACTGTGTCTATCTCTACTACTATCTCTACTACTGTGTCTATCTCTACTACTATCTCTACTACTGTGTCTATCTCTACTACTGTGTCTATCTCTACTACTGTCTATCTCTACTACTGTGTCTATCTCTACTTCCATCTCTACTGCTGTGTCTATCTCTACTACTATCTCTACTACTGTGTCTATCTCTACTATCTCT
>NW_028175873.1:5000-7500 GCF_949987555.1 Borostomias antarcticus
CATCGATTCTGAATCGATTCGGAATCAAATGATTCGGAATCGATTCATGAATCCCAAAATCGATCTTTTATTTAACGAATGAATGAATAAATGAAGGAATGAATAGTTCATTCATTCATTCATTTCATTCAATGATTCATTCATTCATTCATTTTTGGAAATCAGTATCGATACCCAGCCCTAGTATTGATGTGTTGCATAACTTGTCAGTCATGTAATTAAGGTTACAGCTAAAAAAAAACAGGTTTTAGTAACACTAACCGAATCGATATTGAATCGATTCGAATCATGATAATCGATTCTGAACCTTGTGAATCGGAATCGAATTGATTCTTGAAATTCGACTCGATACCCAGCTCATGTTGGTTCTGCTGCTGATTGGCTGAGGCTGGTTCCTACATGTTCTAGCGCTTTCTTTGACACCTCTACCGGGAATGTTCCGGAACACGGGTCAGAAAAACACACTCCTGTCATGGCCTCCTTTCACTCAGGCTCTCAGGTGTGTGAACCAGAGGGGATTTCTGTGTGTGTGTGAGTGTGTGTGTGTGCATGTGTGTGTGTGTGTGTGTATTAAAGCAGACAGCCAGACACACCCACCTAGAGAGAGATGTTTCTCTTCTCACCTCTGTCTCTCTCTCTCTCCTCTCACCTCTCTCCATACTCTTCTCTCTCTTCTCTCTTCTGTCTCTCATCTCTCACATCTCTCTCCTCTCTTGTGTCTCTCTCTCCTCTCTTCTTTCTCTCTTCTCTCTCTCCTCTCTTATGTCAGACAGACAGACAGACAGACAGACAGACAGACAGACAGACAGACAGGGAGAGGAGGCAGACAGACAGACAGACAGACAGACAGACAGGGAGAGGAGGCAGACAGACAGACAGACAGACAGACAGACAGACAGACAGACAGACAGACAGACAGGGAGAGGAGGCAGACAGACAGACAGACAGACAGACAGACAGACAGACAGACGGGGAGAGGAGGCAGACAGACAGACATACAGACAGACAGACAGACAGACAGACAGGGAGAGGAGGCAGACAGACAGACAGACAGACAGACAGACAGACAGACAGGCAGACAGACAGACAGACAGACAGACAGACAGACAGACAGACAGACAGACGGGGAGAGGAGGCAGACAAGTAGACAGACAGACAGACAGACGGGGAGAGGAGGCAGACAGGTAGACAGACAGACAGACAGACAGACAGACAGACAGACAGACAGACGGGGAGAGGAGGCAGACAGGTAGACAGACAGACAGACAGACAGACAGACAGACAGACGGGGAGAGGAGGCAGACAGACAGACAGACAGACAGACAGACAGACAGACAGACAGACAGACAGACAGACAGACGGGGAGAGGAGGCAGACAGACAGACAGACAGACAGACAGACAGACAGACGGGGAGAGGAGGCAGACAGGTAGACAGTGAGAGATTCAGAGAGAGAGGGAGACAGACAGGTAGCCAATCAGACACAGACAGACAGAGAGAGAGAGAGAAAGAGGGGGAGAGAGAGGAGGAGAGAGAGGGGGAGACAGAGAGAGAGAGAGAGAGGGGGAGAGAGAGAGACCATGATGTGTATGGGCAGGTTCCTGTAATGGGGGGTTCGGCCCGAGGGGTTGATGTTCACCCTAATCTCCCTCATCTAGAAAGAGGGGGGGCAGAGGAGAGAGAGAGAGAGAGAGAGAGAGAGAGAGAGAGAGAGAGAGAGAGAGAGAGAGAGAGAAGGGGGGGGGGGGGTGATTTGATGTAATTAATTAAATTCCTGCTTGAAAAGTATTTCCTGCCACAGGGATCCACAGACAGGATCTGGGCATAGGATGGACGGTGTGTGTGTGTGTGTGTGCGTGTGCACGCGCTCGTGTGTGTGTGTGTGGATCTCTCTACCATCTCTGAGGTTGCCTACAGCCATGCAGTGTGTGATTTAACAGCATCGGTTAAAAAGGAACGTGTCGTCCAACGTGATTTACAATCCCCCATCTCCACATCGCCGAACGTCCCAGGAATATCCACAAACTGACATCCCCTGACTAATTGTATTCATACCGTCATAAATTGTTGCAGTTTCAACATTTCTCCCCCCAAGTTCAGTAACGTGTGTCGACAGACGACAAAGTCCAACATTCTGGGAACTTGAGAGGTGATTGTTATGGCAACGCTGGGGTCTTCTGGATGTCAGAATCTGGCGTGGTTTGGGCGTTATTTGGGCGTGGTTTGGGCGTGGTTTGGGCATTGTTTGGGCGTGGTTTGGGCGTGGTTTTGGTTATTGTTTGGGCATTGTTTGGGCGTGGTTTGGGCATTGTTTGGGCATTGTTTGGGCATTGTTTGGGCATTGTTTGGGCGTTGTTTGGACATTGTTTGGACATTGTTTGGGCGTGGTTTTGGCGTGGTTTGGGCATTGTTTGGGCGTGGTTTGAGCGTTGTTTGGGCATTGTTTGGGCGTTGTTTGGGCATTGTTTGGGCGTTGTTTTGGGCATTGTTAGTGCATTGTT
>NW_028175872.1:0-12028 GCF_949987555.1 Borostomias antarcticus
AGAGAGAGAGAGAGAGGGTGAGAGAGAGAGAGGGAGAGAAAGAGAGAGAGAGAGAGGTAAACATGTAGAAGAGGGAAAGTTGGGTGAAGATGGGAGTAGGGAGGGAGGGATGGATTATTTTCTACATACAGGTGTACTCAAAACCTGTTGTGACATTTTCATGTTCTGATCTGTTTATGTGACACACCTGAGTCGTCTGGTAGCCAGTAATGTAGGAGAAAAGTCTGGCACGCTGAAGAAAAAAATGTTGTCGTTCTCTCTCTCTCTCTTTCTGTCTTCTCTTCCTCCTTCACTTTCTCTCTCCCTTACGTATTTCCCCCCCCTTTCTCACAACTCTCTCTCTCTCCCCCCCCCCCCCCCCTCTCGTCCCAGAGTAAGGCGGTGTTCTGCCCCATGTCGGGGCGGTCTCTGAGGATGAACGAGCTCGTCGCCGTGCGCTTCACCCCTGCTGGACCCCAGTCTGGACCGCGTGGCGCTGCTCACACGCCAGGTCGGCAGGAAGGGGACTCCTTATATAAACACACGCCACGCTGTACACATGGAAACACAGGCCTAAGTGGTGCCCTCCTATCTTGTAATTGTATTGGTCAGCGAGCGGTTGGTATCAGTGTCTCAGACTTGTCCCCCCCCCCCCCCCCAGGAGAGGTACGTGTGCGCTGTGACCAAGGACACGCTGGGCAACAGCGTCCCCTGCTCCGTTCTGCGGCCCTCGTGAGTACCCGCCCCTAGTACCCGCCATGTCCCCCCTGGGACCCCCTAGTACCCCCCATGTCCCCCTGGGACCCCCTAGTACCCCCATGTCCCCCTGGGACCCCCTAGTACCCCCATGTCCCCCTGGGACCCCCCTAGTACCCCCATGTCCCCCTGGGACCCCCCCTAGTACCCACCATGTCCCCCTGGGACACCCTAGTACCCCCATGTCCCCCTGGGACACCCTAGTACCCCCATGTCCCCCTGGACCCCCCTAGTACCCACCATGTCCCCTGGGACACCCTAGTACACCCATGTCCCCCTGGGACACCCTAGTACCCGCCCCTAGTACCCCATGTCCCCCTGGGACCCCCCTAGTACCAACCATGTCCCCCTGGGACCCCCCTAGTACCCCCATGTCCCCCTGGACACCCTAGTACCCCCATGTCCCCCCTGGGACCCCCCTAGTACCCCCCGAGTCCCCCTGGGACCCCCCCCTAGTACCCACCATGACCCCCTGGGACCCCCCTAGTACCCACCATGTCCCCTGGGGACCCCCTAGTTCCCCCCTGCTCCCCCCTGGGACCCCCCTAGTACCCCCCTGTCCCCCTGGGACCCCCCTAGTACCCCCATGTCCCCCTGGGACCCCCCTAGTACCCCCATGTCCCCCTGGGACCCCCCTAGTACCCCCATGTCCCCTGGGACCCCCCTAGTACCCCCATGTCCCGTGGGACCCCCCTAGTACACCCATGTCCCCCTGGGACCCCCTAGTACCCCCATGTCCTCCTGGGACTCCCTAGTACCCCCATGTCCTCCTGGACCCCCTAGTACCCCCATGTCCCCCCTGGGACCCCCTAGTACCCCCCATGTCCCCCTGGGACCCCCCTAGTACCCGCCATGTCCCCCTGGGACCCCCCTAGTACCCCCATGTCCCCCTGGGACCCCCTAGTACCCCCCATGTCCCCCTGGGACCCCCCCTAGTACCCACCATGTCCCCTGGGACTCCCTAGTACCCCCCATGTCCCCCTGGGACCCCCCCTAGTACCCCCATGTCCCCTAGTACCCACCATGGTCCCCCCTGGGACCCCCTAGTACCCCCATGTCCCCCTGGGACCCCCCTAGTACCCCCATGTCCCCCTGGGACCCCCTAGTACCCACCATGCCCCCCTGGGACCCCCTAGTACCCCCATGTCCCCCTGGGACCCCCCTAGTACCCCCATGTCCCCCTGGACCCCCTAGACCCCCCTGTCCCCCTGGGACCCCCCCTAGTACCCACCATGTCCCCCTGGGACCCCCTAGTACCCACCATGTCCCCCGGGACCCCCTAGTACCCCCCATGTCCCCCTGGGACCCCCTAGTACCCGCCATGTCCCCCTGGGACACCCCTAGTACCCACCATGTCCCCCTGGGACCCCCTAGTACCCCCCATGTCCCCCTGGGACCCCCCTAGTACCCCCATGTCCCCCTGGGACCCCCCTAGTACCCCCCATGTCCCCCTGGGACCCCCTAGTACCCCCATGTCCCCCTGGGACCCCCCTAGTACCCCCATGCCCCCCTGGGACCCCCTAGTACCCACCATGTCCCCCTGGGACCCCCCTAGTACCCCCATGTCCCCCTGGGACCCCCCTAGTACCCACCATGTCCCCCTAGTACCCCCATGTCCCCCTGGGACCCCCTAGTACCCCCCATGTCCCCCTGGGACCCCCCTAGTACCCCCTGGGACCCCCCTAGTACCCCCATGTCCCCCTGGGACCCCCCTAGTACCCCCATGTCCCCCTGGGACCCCCCCTAGTACCCCCATGTCCCCCTGGGACCCCCCTAGTACCCGCCATGTCCCCCTGGGACCCCCCTAGTACCCCCATGTCCCCCTAGTACCCACCATGTCCCCCTGGGACCCCCCTAGTACCCCCATGTCCCCCTAGTACCCCCATGTCCCCCTGGGACCCCCTAGTACCCTCCCTCTCTCCCTCTCTCCCCAGGGGGGGCGGTGGTGACCCTAGTCCTCCTCTCTCTCCCTCTCTCCCCAGGGGGGCGGTGGTGACCCTAGTCCTCCTCTCTCTCCCTCTCTCCCCAGGGGGGCGGTGGTGACCCTAGTCCTCCTTCTCTCTCCCTCTCTCCCCAGGGGGGCGGTGGTGACCCTAGTCCTCCCCTCTCTCCCTCTCTCCCCAGGGGGGCGGTGGTGACCCTAGTCCTCCTTCTCTCTCCCTCTCTCCCCAGGGGGGCGGTGGTGACCCTAGTCCTCCTTCTCTCCCTCTCTCCCCAGGGGGGCGGTGGTGACCCTAGTCCTCCTTCTCTCCCTCTCTCCCCAGGGGGGGCGGTGGTGACCCTAGTCCTCCTTCTCTCTCCCTCTCTCCCCAGGGGGGCGGTGGTGACCCTAGTCCTCCTTCTCTCTCCCTCTCTCCCCAGGGGGGCGGTGGTGACCCTAGTCCTCCTTCTCTCTCCCTCTCTCCCCAGGGGGGCGGTGGTGACCCTAGTCCTCCTTCTCTCCCTCTCTCCCCAGGGGGGCGGTGGTGACCCTAGTCCTCCCCTCTCTCCCTCTCTCCCCAGGGGGGCGGTGGTGACCCTAGTACCCTCCCCTCTCTCCCCAGGGGGGCGGTGGTGACCCTAGTCCTCCCCTCTCTCCCTCTCTCCCCAGGGGGGCGGTGGTGACCCTAGTACCCTCCCCTCTCTCCCCAGGGGGGCGGTGGAGACCCTAGTACCCTCCTCTCTCTCCCTCTCTCCCCAGGGGGGCGGTGGTGACCCAGGAGTGTGTGGAGACCCTAGTACCCTCTTCTCTCCCTCTCTCCCCAGGAGTGTGTGGTGACCCTAGTCCTCCTTCTCTCCCTCTCTCCCCAGGGGGGCGGTGGTGACCCTAGTACCCTCCTTCTCTCCCTCTCTCCCCAGGGGGGCGGTGGTGACCCTAGTCCTCCTCTCTCTCCCTCTCTCCCCAGGGGGGCGGTGGTGACCCAGGAGTGTGTGGAGAAGCTGATCCGGAAGGACATGACTGACCCCATGACCGGGGATAAACTCTCCGAGAGGGACATCATCCCACTGCAGCGGGTAAGTGTGTGTGTGTGTGTGTGTGTGCGTGTGTGTGTGTGTGTGTGTGCGTGTGTGTGTGTGTGTGTTGCTCAATATTATCAATATTGATCAATATTGCTCAATCTCCACCATTATTGGCAGCCGCTGTATTTGCAGGAGAAGATGTTTTCTCTACCCATAACTCCCCTGTTGTCAGGGAGTCAGACGCTATCCCATAACTCCCCTGGTGTGTGTATGTGTGTGTGTGTATTTGCATGTCAGTATGTTGTGTACTTCCTAGTGTGTATTTTGAAAATATGGACCTAAATAAAGTGTGTGTGTGTGTGTGTGTGCGCGCGCGCATGTGATGCCTGCAGAGTGTGATATTACAGTACAGATATTCATATGAACATGTGAGTAGATGGAGAGACGTCCATGTTTGACCCTCTTAGTCTCATATCACTCTTTACTCTCTCATTCCTCTCTTTATCTCTCAGGGCGGAACCGGCTTCGCTGGATCTGGAGTGGGACTCAAAGCTAAAGAGGCTCGCCCTGTGATGATGGTCTGAGGGAGGGAGGGAGAGAGAGAGAGGGAGAGAGTGAGGGAGGGAGGGAGGGAGGGAGAGAGGGAGAGAGGGAGAGAGGGAGAGAGAGAGAGAGAGAGAGAGAGAGAGAGAGAGAGAGAGAGAGAGAGAGGGAGGGGAGGGAGAGAGGGAGAGAGGGAGAGTGGGAGAGAGGGAGAGTGGGAGAGTGGGAGAGTGGGAGAGAGAGAGAGAGAGAGAGAGAGAGGTAAACATGTAGAAGAGGGAAAGTTGGGTGAAGATGGGAGTAGGGAGGGATGGATGGATTCTTTTCTACATACAGGTGTACTCAAAACCTTTGTGACATTTTCATGTTCTGATCTGTTTAATGTCTAAAAAACGTTCTCTTCACGTGGACACTTAGTCTCACACACACACAAACACACACACACAAGACACTTCCAATGAATAATCCTTCAAGATCATGTTTGTGCTTTATTTTATGAAAATAAAAGGGTTTAATTGACTCGTGTGTGTTGTATTTGGTATGGTTGGTAAACATTATTGTTTACAAACAAGCTGTAGTACACTGATGTCCAATACCAAACTAACCCCTAGACCCTAGTTTGACACAGTGTAGTTTATATTTATGACATCTTAATAGAGGACCACGTTATGCCACAATATGTCATTGCAATAATATCACTGTATGTCCAGTTCTTTCCAGATTTCACACACTGACGAGGGCTAGGGGCCATGGCCCTGTCCAAACACTAACAATGTATCCTTACCTCCTCCCTCCCTTCTCTGAGCATTGCTAGATATATACTTGATAGATCAAACTGTGCCCCTCTACCGCTGTGGCAGGGCTAGTTGTGTGAACATCTAAGTTTTCATACAGGACCAAAGGGTTTTGTCGTCAGGGGTCATAGTTCGTCGTGGCCGTTCACCACCAGGCCGCCGTAGTCCGTCAAGGAGCTGGTCTTGATGAAGTCAATTTTCTCCATGATCTCTGAGAGAGAGAGACGGCCGTCCTGAGAGAGGAGAGACGTTGGGGGGGGGGAGGACAGGCGGAGGGGTGGATGGAGAAGTGGAAGAGGTATGGACACAACCAATTAACCAATTAACTTCCAATGACACATTTAGACAGCCACCACGATGGGGTAAGCAGGATCATGAATAACCCTTTAGTACGTGTCTTGAGATCGAAAAGTAAGTGTTTTGCTAATTAACCCCAAATGTGTCGTCATAATGACATTGGAGGAACAGGATAAGCGCCACTCAACCAACAGACCCTCCATGGATCGTTTCAACAGGCAAAACAATTATACCACCTTTTGATTTGAGAAAGGCTGAATATGAATGAGTGATGGGCGTGGAACCGAGTGTCACACACAGACTATTTTTGTCAACTATGCATTGTCTGAAAAGTCAAAAGTCGTGGTTGCTTTTGTGAGTCGTAGTGACTGTTTATATGATTGTGAGAGAGGAAGCGCAATGACAACATTCAAGGTCAAATATCATTTGTAATGCATGCAGTGCGGTGCTGTGATATATGTTCGTTACACTAACACAAAGTTCATACATTTAAAACACATTGATTGGAATGAAGTGCATAACGACAATTAGTATTTTTTTTATTATAAAAACCAACATGGCTTTATTTGATATTCACAGAGAGAAAAATGTTCCACCAGAAAATAGTGTCATTCACTTTTGTCTCCTCCATCCTCGTCCCCTCTGTCCCTCATCCCTTCTTCCCTGTCCCTCATCCCTCCTCATCCCATCCATCCCGTCCACACGGCCGTATACTGTATTACTGTATAGGGCTGGGTTTAAAAAAGCGATTCTGAATCAAATGATTCAGAATCGATTCATGAATCCCAAAATCGATCTTTTATTTAATGAATAAATGAAGGAATGAATAGTTCATTCATTCATTCAATCATTCATTCATTCATTTTTAGAAATCAGTATCGATACCCAGCCCTAGTATTGATGTGTTGCATAACTTGGCAGTCATGTAATTAAGGTTACAGCAAAAGAAAAAAAAAAAAAAGATTTTAGTAACACTAACCGAATCGATATTGAATCGAATCGAATCGTGATAATGGATTCTGAACCTTGTGAATCGGAATCGAATCGATTCTTGAAATTCGACTCGATACCCAGCCCTATTACTGTATGTAATCTGGGGTTACAGCATCTATAAAGTAGCTCATTGACTTCAACTGTGTGTTTACAGTAAGTGTTCTATTGTTTGTTCAGTCCTACATTGTGCATCGTTTTGTCTGAAGGTTTGCATGTGTGCGTGTCTATTGTGTGTGTGTGTGTGTGTGTGTGTGTGTGTGTGTGTGTGTGTTAGAGAAAGAGATGGAACATTTCAGTGACTGAGTGAGTGAGCGTACGCATGTGTATCTATATGTGTAAATAGTGCTTATCTCGGCACTCCTATTGAAATCTGTGTGCTCAAATATGACCTCTACCCTCGCCCTCCCCTGATAAAAACGCATAAACAGAAAACCCTTCCACCCCCACCGCCTCAAACATCATCATAGCGTTCCCCCATGGTGTCTGTATATACCCAGCAAACACAACACCCCTCCCCCTATGACCTTTGAGTGACATCAGAGCTCATCATGTCTCTTGGTCAGATCCTCCCCGTAATTGGTCGCCTGGCTTCCCACGAACATGTTCCAGTTGGCCAGGATTTCCTTCTTGGTTAGTTTTTCATCCTGTCGGGCGTCCAATCACGGAGGCACGTTGCAGATCCCGCCCACCAACATTCATTGAGGTCATGATTATGAGAGAGAGAGAGAGAGAGAGAGAGAGACAAAAAGAGAGAGAAGGAAAATAGAAAGATAACAAGCCAGAGAAGAGCGAGGGATGAAGTGATGAGAGAAAGAGTGAGAGACGAGAGAGAGAGAGAGAGAGAGAAGCTTGTTATTAATTAACAGGTCATTACACCCAATTATTTCCATTACATTGCTGATTAGCCGAGTCATGGCTGACAGGGTGTGCATGGCTGGGGGATGCCAGGCGTGAGGGACCCGATATCCAGCCCCGCCCTGAGTATACAGCCCCGCCCTGAGTATACAGCCCCGCCCTGAGTATACAGCCCCGCCCTGAGTATACAGCCCCGCCCTGAGTATCCAGCCCCGCCCTGAGTATACTGTAGTATACAGCCCCGCCCTGAGTATACTGTAGTATCCAGCCCCGCCCTGAGTATACTGTAGTATACAGCCCCGCCCTGAGTATACTGTAGTATCCAGCCCCGCCCTGAGTATACAGCCCCGCCCTGAGTATACAGCCCCGCCCTGAGTATACAGCCCCGCCCTGAGTATCCAGCCCCGCCCTGAGTATACTGTAGTATACAGCCCCGCCCTGAGTATACTGTAGTATCCAGCCCCGCCCTGAGTATACTGTAGTATCCAGCCCCGCCCTGAGTATACTGTAGTATCCAGCCCCGCCCTGAGTATACTGTAGTATCCAGCCCCGCCCTGAGTATACTGTAGTATCCAGCCCCGCCCTGAGTATACTGTAGTATACAGCCCCGCCCTGAGTATACTGTAGTATCCAGCCCCGCCCTGAGTATACTGTAGTATCCAGCCCCGCCCTGAGTATACTGTAGTATCCAGCCCCACCCTGAGTATACTGTAGTATCCAGCCCCGCCCTGAGTATACAGTAGTATCCAGCCCCGCCCTGAGTATACTGTAGTATCCAGCCCCGCCCTGAGTATACTGTAGTATCCAGCCCCACCCTGAGTATACTGTAGTATCCAGCCCCGCCCTGAGTATACTGTAGTATCCAGCCCCGCCCTGAGTATACTGTAGTATCCAGCCCCACCCTGAGTATACTGTAGTATCCAGCCCCGCCCTGAGTATACAGTAGTATCCAGCCCCGCCCTGAGTATCCATCCCTGAGTATCCATCCCTGAGTATCCATCCCTGAGTATAGTATCCAGCCCTGAGTATCCAGACCTGAGTATCCATCCCTGAGTATAGTATCCATCCCTGAGTATCCATCCCTGAGTATAGTATCCATCCCTGAGTATAGTATCCAGCCCCGCCCTGAGTATCCATCCCTGAGTATCCAGCCCTGAGTATCCAGACCTGAGTATCCAGTCCAGCTAAGCTCTATACACCAAGGTTATTATAGTTAACGAAAACTAACTAAAAAACGAAAACTAGGTGTGAAAAAACATTTTAGTAAACTGAAATAAAAGTAAAAACTAGACTTTACAAAAAAACGATAACTAACTAAAACTGTATTGTGTGTTTACAAAACTAACAAAAATAAACTAAAATTGTAGATAAAATGTCCTTAGTCTTAGTCTTTTTCATTTCATACATAAGCCTAGTATTTTGGGTGGATATTAAATCTTCTGAACTTCTGAGCACACCTGCCCTTTTCTTTATGAATTATATTATTATATTCAAAACGTTCCAATAGGCTATTGTAGTCCTTATTATCACTTTGTTTATGTCCTTCATCCACTCCCTCACGTTATAGCTCCCGTATTATGACCAGACTTGAATATGACGAGATGTAAGAATGGGTTTATATCAGCAGTCCTGATGCAGAACTTTGCGCTTGTGAATAAATATGACAGCGTGTGGATGTTTTATGAACATTTGTCTGTCTGTGCCACATGTTGTCACTGTAACATCATCATCATCGAGACGAAGAGGTCTATTTTTAACCATTTCCGTTCTCCTCACGCAGATATGGGCAAACGTGATTTAGGATAGCTAATAGGCCTACAAATGGACATGTCTGTTTTTACAAAAGAACCACTAAAATATGTTGTACAGTTTAATCTGTAATAATATTCTGAACTCGGATCTGTAATTACATTACATTACATTACAGTCATTTAGCAGACGCTTTTATCCAACGCGACTTACGATAATTGCATTTAACGTAGGAAGAGCCAATGTACTACTACTTGCCAGAACTCACAAGTGCATCTTCTCTCTAAAACAAGTGACTAAGAGCATCATCTAGTGCTGAAGGCAAAGTGCAAGAACAGCAATCTCAAACCACAGCTGCTACGCAGCAACGGATCGGATTGGGTGTTTGGAGGAGGAAGAGGAAGGAGACAAATGATAAATACAAAAGTTCTTACATTTAAAAATACCTTTAAAATAATGTATCTGGCGGCGCCCCGGTAGCTCACCGGGTAAGGCGCGCACCATATGAAGGCTAGTCCTTCGCGCGGCGGACCCGGGTTCGATTCCCGGCTCGGGTCCTGTGCCACATGTCCTCCCCTCTCTCTGGCCAAAGGTGTCACCAACATCTGCCCAACACCTGCCCAACATCTGCCTAACATCTGCCCAACATCTGCCCAACATCTGCCCAACACCTGCCCAACATCTGCCCAACACCTGCCCATCCTGAATCCTCAACAAATGTCCTTAGAACAGTCACATTGTTGTAGGATTGTGTATCGCCCATCATGGAAAACACAGAGTAGAGAGGGTGTGTGTGTGTGTGTGTGTGTTGGTACTGGAAAGGCGTACCTTATCCGTGTCTGTCTCGTGGATGAGGTGCTTGGCCTCGTTGTCGGCGTGGTCGAGATCCCCCGGCAGGATCCAATCAGCCACCTCGCTGTCGTCTAGGACACCGTCCTGAAAACGCCCGAGAGTCGGAAAGCGGACATTTTTGGACGCAACTTGTTCATAGTGTGATTGAGCCCGGATGGTACAGAGAGACGTTAGTTCACGTAAAGACCGTTTCTGTACCCTTTCATAACATATCATCTTGGCGTCTTTTTTTGCAAACAGAACTCATATTTAAATATGAGTGTTCGTGTGATTCATTCTCACCCGCGTCCAGTGCATAGACGACCCTGGTGGAGGGGGTGGTCAAGTTTCTGAATAAGAGTTCTCTCTCTCTCTCTCTCTCCCTCTCTCTCTCTCTCCCTCTCTCTCTCTCCCTCTCTCCCTCTCTCTCACTCTCCCTCTCTCTCTCTCTCCCTCTCTCTCTCTCTCTCACTCTCCCTCCCTCTCTCTCCCTCTCTCTCTCTCACTCTCCCTCTCTCTCTCTCTCTCCCTCCCTCTCCCCCCCCCCTCCCTCTCTCTCTCCGTCTCTCTGTCCATCTCTCATAAATCACTCCATTACACACACAGTTGTAAGAGTTCACATGTCTATAGCTTCATCACCACCAGCCAAACTTTCCCACGATGCTAGACTATCTCCAAGGTGACTCAGAGGTCACAGGTCGCTCGTTTTACCTTGTTGATATCTCTGAACTCCGAGAAGTGTTTCTTCTCATTGAACACCCAGTCTGGCTCCTTCTCTCCGTTCTCTGGCTCAAACATGTCCCCTGAGGAGGACAGGACAGGACAGGTTACATCCTGGGTCCGCGCAGGCGTTCATTACATTACATTACATTACATTACATTACAGTCATTTAGCAGACGCTTTTATCCAAAGCGACTAACAATAATTGCATTTAACGTAGGAAGAGCCAATGTGCTACTACTTGCCAGAACTCACAAGTGCATCTTCTCTCTAAAACAAGTGACTAAGAGCATCATCTAGTGCTGAAGGCAAAGTGCAAGAATAGCAATCGAAAGTACAGTGCAATATAATATAATACAATAAAATACAATAAGTGCTTAGGCGGGAGGATTGTTGTAGTACTTCTTGAAGAGGTGAGTTTTGAGCTTGCGACGAAAGATGGGCAGCGACTCTGCTGTCCTGACGTCAGTGGGCAGTTCGTTCCACCACTGCGGGGCCAGGACAGAGAAGAGCCGTGACCGTGGGGTCAGGACAGAGAAGAGCCGTGACCGTGGGGTCAGGACAGAGAAGAGCCGTGACCGTGTCGATCGACCGCAGGGGCCTCGTTCAAGTGTGCGATCAGGATTCTGGTAGCGAGGACCGTGGGATAATATGATGAAAGGGTGAGAGACTTACCGATGTATTCATTCAAGTCGATCTTTCCATCCCCATTCGTGTCGATGTCTTCTATCGTCTCCTGTAAACAAACACAACGCAGGAAGTTGTTGGATATCCTTGTACGCGAGGTAAACAAGTAGTATTTACTCGCTAACGTCAGTTGGCCGGTCTTGCTACGCTGTACCTACGTACCTTCTTCAGTGGTTGATATTGTACTGTTCTCATTATATTGTCCAGAGTTCTTTGGACTAACTCTGTGTGTGTGTGTGTGTGTGTGTGTGTGTGTGTGTGTGTGTGTGTGTGTGTGTGTGTGTGTGTGTGTGTGTGTGTGTGTGTGTGTGTGTGTGTGTGTGTAACTCATAATCTCTTACTGAATGGAGACCTCCACAACCCTCCTTTCCTACGCTTCCTTCCTTATACATTCCCGGCCTCACATCCTGGCACTTCCAAGCTCCTCCCCTCCCCCCTCCGTCTCTCGCTCACCTGCACGACGACGTCCCTCATGTGGTCGTACTTCTCCGGGTGGAGGAAGGCGGTGAACTCCTGTCTGGTGGCGACGCCGTCGCCGTCGCGGTCGGCCGCTTTGAAGCGCTTCTCGTCTCTGGTCAGCATGGATCTGTACCTGGCCTTGTCGTCCAGGTACGTGTCGTCCTTCTCGTCTGCAGCGGCGGACATTTTAATTGGTTGTAAACCATTGTTTAGCTTCACATCATTCATTTAACACTGATATCTATTGTAGAAAGGGGCGGCCATTTTCTCCAACTCTTGTCTTTCTGGGTGGGATGGAACACTTAAAGTCGCACTGAAATGAAAAAAGCATCCTGTCCCATTTTGGTTCACATAGTCATAGTGTTCATCTATTCAACGATGTATGACAAAAAAAAATACAAAATTCTACTTTTGTTGTAATCTT
>NW_028175871.1:2500-7500 GCF_949987555.1 Borostomias antarcticus
GAGGGGGGAGTGAAGGGAGGGGTGAGTGAAGGGAGGGGGGAGTGAAGGGAGGGGTGAGTGAAGGGAGGGGGGAGTGAAGGGAGGGGTGAGTGAAGGGAGGGGGGAGGGAAGGGAGGGGTGAGTGAAGGGAGTGAAGGGAGGGGGGAGTGAAGGGAGGGGTGAGTGAAGGGAGGGGTGAGTGAAGGGAGGGGTGAGTGAAGGGAGGGGTGAGTGGAGGGAGGGGTGAGTGAAGGGAGGGGTGAGTGAAGGGAGGGGGGAGTGAAGGGAGGGGTGAGTGAAGGGAGGGGGGAGTGAAGGGAGGGGTGAGTGAAGGGAGGGGTGAGTGAAGGGAGGGGGGAGTGAAGGGAGGGAGGAGTGAAGTCCTGTCCCCTCATTACTGTCCTGTCTCCTCATCACTGTCCCCAGTCCTGTCTCCTCATTACTGTCCTGTCTCCTCATTACTGTCCTGTCTCCTCATTACTGTCCCCCGTCCTGTCTCCTCATTACTGTCCCTAGTCCTGTCTCCTCATTACTGTCCTGTCTCCTCATCACTGTCCCCAGTCCTGTCTCCTCATTACTGTCCTGTCCCCTCATCACTGTCCCCAGTCCTGTCCCCTCATCACTGTCCCCAGTCCTGTCTCCTCATTACTGTCCCCAGTCCTGTCTCCTCATTACTGTCCCCAGTCCTGTCTCCTCATTACTGTCCTGTCTCCTCATTACTGTCCCCAGTCCTGTCTCCTCATTACTGTCCCCAGTCCTGTCTCCTCATTACTGTCCTGTCTCCTCATTACTGTCCCCAGTCCTGTCCCCTCATTACTGTCCCTAGTCCTGTCTCCTCATTACTGTCCTGTCTCCTCATCACTGTCCCCAGTCCTGTCTCCTCATTACTGTCCCCCGTCCTGTCTCCTCATTACTGTCCCTAGTCCTGTCTCCTCATTACTGTCCTGTCTCCTCATCACTGTCCCCAGTCCTGTCTCCTCATTACTGTCCCCAGTCCTGTCTCCTCATTACTGTCCCCTAGTCCTGTCCCCTCATTACTGTCCCCTAGTCCTGTCCCCTCATTACTGTCCCCAGTCCTGTCTCCTCATCACTGTCCCCAGTCCTGTCTCCTCATTACTGTCCCCAGTCCTGTCTCCTCATTACTGTCCTGTCCCCTCATTACTGTCCCCAGTCCTGTCTCCTCATTACTGTCCTGTCTCCTCATTACTGTCCCCAGTCCTGTCTCCTCATTACTGTCCCCAGTCCTGTCTCCTCATTACTGTCCCCAGTCCTGTCCCCTCATTACTGTCCCCCGTCCTGTCTCCTCATTACTGTCCCCAGTCCTGTCTCCTCATTACTGTCCCCAGTCCTGTCTCCTCATTACTGTCCTGTCTCCTCATTACTGTCCCCAGTCCTGTCTCCTCATTACTGTCCCCAGTCCTGTCTCCTCATTACTGTCCTGTCTCCTCATTACTGTCCTGTCCCCTCATTACTGTCCTGTCTCCTCATCACTGTCCCCAGTCCTGTCTCCTCATCACTGTCCCCAGTCCTGTCTCCTCATTACTGTCCCCAGTCCTGTCCCCTCATTACTGTCCCCAGTCCTGTCTCCTCATTACTGTCCCCAGTCCTGTCTCCTCATTACTGTCCCCAGTCCTGTCTCCTCATTACTGTCCCCAGTCCTGTCTCCTCATTACTGTCCTGTCTCCTCATTACTGTCCCCAGTCCTGTCCCCTCATTACTGTCCCCAGTCCTGTCTCCTCATTACTGTCCCCTGTCCTGTCTCCTCATTACTGTCCCCAGTCCTGTCCCCTCATTACTGTCCCCAGTCCTGTCCCCTCATTACTGTCCCCAGTCCTGTCCCCTCATTACTGTCCCCAGTCCTGTCTCCTCATTACTGTCCTGTCTCCTCATTACTGTCCCCAGTCCTGTCTCCTCATTACTGTCCTGTCTCCTCATTACTGTCCCCAGTCCTGTCCCCTCATTACTGTCCCCAGTCCTGTCTCCTCATTACTGTCCCCAGTCCTGTCTCCTCATTACTGTCCCCAGTCCTGTCTCCTCATTACTGTCCTGTCTCCTCATTACTGTCCCCAGTCCTGTCTCCTCATTACTGTCCCCAGTCCTGTCCCCTCATTACTGTCCTGTCTCCTCATTACTGTCCTGTCTCCTCATTACTGTCCCCAGTCCTGTCCCCTCATTACTGTCCCCAGTCCTGTCTCCTCATTACTGTCCCCAGTCCTGTCTCCTCATTACTGTCCCCAGTCCTGTCCCCTCATTACTGTCCCCTAGTCCTGTCTCCTCATTACTGTCCCCAGTCCTGTCCCCTCATTACTGTCCCCAGTCCTGTCCCCTCATTACTGTCCTGTCTCCTCATTACTGTCCCCAGTCCTGTCTCCTCATTACTGTCCCCTAGTCCTGTCTCCTCATTACTGTCCCCTAGTCCTGTCTCCTCATTACTGTCCCCAGTCCTGTCCCCTCATTACTGTCCCCAGTCCTGTCCCCTCATTACTGTCCCCAGTCCTGTCTCCTCATTACTGTCCCCAGTCCTGTCTCCTCATTACTGTCCCCAGTCCTGTCTCCTCATTACTGTCCCCAGTCCTGTCTCCTCATTACTGTCCTGTCTCCTCATTACTGTCCCCAGTCCTGTCTCCTGATCATATTCACGCGCGATTGCAGACGAGTTGAAGTGATACTGTAATAAGCTACATGCTTTGATGTACAGGATGCTATGTTTGTGTTTGTTTGTGTTTGTGTTTGTGTTTGTATGCATGTGTCTGTGTAGGACTTCCTGGCGAAATAAAATAAATCAAAACATTTCAGCCGTATATTTTTTCAAGATGTATTTTGTGAAATATACATGGAGTTTCCGTACATTATTTTCTGTTTACATTACAGAAAACGAGCGGAGGATTTTCCGCCGTGGCGACACATTGATAATACCCAGATAGCAAGCGGATGTGTAATGATTCTGGGCCATATATGGGCCGGAACTAAGCCACAAGGGCCAGATCTGGCCTGTATATGGCCCAGATCCGCTTGCTATCTGGGTAAGTACATGTGTGCAACAGCACCTGCAGTCTACAGTATGTTTGAATGGTGGGAGAGACTTGAAATGTGGGAGTAACTTCTGTGTGTTTATTATGACTCACTAAAGGTCTTATACTGTAGTGTGGGAGGAAGGACCCAAATCCGTCCAGGACTGTGTGTGTGTGTGTGTGTGTGCGTGTGTGTGTGTGTGTGTGTGTGTGCGTGTGTGTGTGTGTGTGTGTGTGTGTTTAAAGCAGTGATATACCTCTGTGTGCTTGTGTTCCTCCATGTGTCATCAGGCCCAGACAGGGGCCCTCCTTGATGAGGTCATTAATCCGTCGGCGTGCTCAGGAGACAGGCAGCCTCAGACAGGGTCTCTCAGGCCAGCGCAGGTGGGAGGGGCCAGTGACGGTGGGAGGGGCCAGTGACGGTGGGAGGGGCCTGACTGGGCCAGGGGGTGTAGCTCAGCCCTCCCTCCTCGTAAGGAAGCGTCAGTTAATCCGTGGGTTGATGGCGTCGGCGGTCTGTGGTTGAGCTGTGGTTGGTTACTCCCACTTACCACACCAGTGGCGAAAATATCTGTCATTTATTTAGTAGGTGTTGCAATTGCTGCTAGTGGTTTCCATGGTAACAGGTAGGCGTTCATTTCCTGTGCCCCGGCTGTGACCTCATCTTCTAAAACCTTCTAAAACAATATAAAAACTATTTAACAATATCATTTAAAAATATATACAACATTCATTGGTTCAACTAGAGCAAGAATGGTCAAAGTGATGTTAAATCAAATTAATTATTAGTAATTAATTAATTAATTAGTAATTATTACATCGCAAATGATTTCAATCAATCACAATGCACCCGTGTTAGAAATGAAAGGTTTAGTTACTAACCCTCCTCTTCCAGCGTGATGTAAGGTTAGAGGTCAGAGAGGAGAGAGCGCAGGGAAGAAAGGGCACGGAGGACAAGAAGAGAGAGAAGAAGGAAAAGAGGAGAAGACCAGAAGAGAGAGAGCAGCGGTCGATATTCCCGTCACACGTCACACCCGACCAATCCCAACTCAGGAGTCGTGAGGATGACCAATCGGACCGTACCTTGGTGATCTTCATAACACTGTTCGAGGAAAACAATGACCGATCGGCCGTTGGGAACTCAAATCTTTGGCATATCAGATGTGGGCAGGGCGTCTCCCAACCTACAGCTCACCTACTGTACCATCACCGCTAACAACAACAACAACAACAACAACAACAACATGTGAGGTGTCTCAAACCGCTGTACTAGTCTGCTGGAGAAGATGCAGATGTCTCGTCGACCTGGAAAGATAAACGCATTAAAGACGACCCCTTTCCCTGATCACTGGGTTGAGTGGAGGGGCTACTGTGTTGTAGGTGAGTAGTGTTCTAAGTGGGGAAGTTTGTTGCTGTTGTTGTTGTTGTTGTTGTTGTTGTTGCTGTTGTTGTTGCTGTTGTTGTTGTTGCTGTTGTTGTTGATGTTGTTGTTGCTGTTGTTGTTGTTGTTGCTGTTGTTGTTGTCGTTGTTGCTGTTGTTGTTCTTTTTCTTCTTCTGTTTCTTCTTTTTCTTCTTCTTCTTGTTTTCATTCTTGTTCTTGTTTTTGCTGTTTAATTCCTGTTCTTGTTGCTGTTGTTGTTGTTATTGTTGTTGCTGTTGTTGTTGTTCTTGTTGCTGTTGTTGTTGTTATTGTTGTTGCTGTTGTTGTTGTTGTTGTTGTTGCTGTTGTTGTTCTTCTTTTTCTTCTTCTTCTGCTTCTTCTTCTTCTTGTTTTCATTCTTGCTCTTGCTGTTGCTGTTGTCATTCTTCTTCTTGTTGCTGTTGTTGTTGTTGTCCTTCTTGTTGGAGGTTGTGCTGAGGTGCGGGGTGGGTTAATGTGTCTCCCCAGCAGGGCCGGGTGTTTAACCGCAGGGCCCCCCCCCCCCCCCCGGGAGCCGCGTGAGCGTGACTGATCTATCGAGAGGAGCATCAGCGTGAATGCAGCCGTGGCTCCGATCAATATTGTCTTA
>NW_028175870.1:0-3000 GCF_949987555.1 Borostomias antarcticus
CCAATCCTCAACCACAGACCTTCTGCTCACTAATGAGATCAATCACAGAGCAGGTTAACATTCAAGGTAGGTACAGTACAAGAAGGATGAGGGGAGATAGAGGGAGAGAGAGAGGGAGAGAGAGAGGGAAAGAGAGAGGGAGAAGAGTGGGAGAAGAAAGAAGAGAGGGAGAGAGAGGGAGAGAGACGAAGAGTGGGAGAAGAAAGAAGAGAGGGAGAGGAGAGAGAGTTTATTAATTGTTATAAATACTATCTATATTTGTGTTTTCCTTTGTATTGTTAAAATGTCATTCAGTGTTGCTTCGGCAATACTTTCTCTCCAGTAGAAGACTGTGTTGGTCTGACTGTGTTGGTCTGACTGTGTTGGTCTGACTGTGTTGGTCTAACTGTGCTGGTCTGACTGTGTTGGTCTGACTGTGTTGGTCTGACTGTGTTGGTCTAACTGTGCTGGTCTGACTGTGTTGGTCTGACTGTGTTGGTCTGACTGTGTTGGTCTGACTGTGTTGGTCTGACTCAGCTGGTTTTGGGTTATCGTCTAATCTGCTGAGCTGTGCCACATGCCTGGCTTACACACCAAAAACAAAATGTGCTCCTTGATTAACAGCCAAAAAACTAATGAAAGCCCCCCTGTGTTCTAATCACCCGCCCCCCGCGTCCTAAGACCAGGAATTCCTTCCTAAAAGTTAAGTCTTTGGAATGAGCTCCCCTGATTGGACGGGCCTGCAGGTCTGCACTCGCCAGATCACCTGTCTAATGCTTATGCTCTTATGTAACGTCACAACAATACTGGCTCACAGCACCCACCAGTCCTAATACTCTGGCTGGCATGAGGGGGGTATACACACTGTACACAGGACGCACCACACACACACACACACACACACACACACACACACTGTACACAGGACGCACCACACACACACACACACACACACACACACACACACACACACACACACACACACACACACACTGTACCCAGGATGCACCTCACACACACATACACACACACACACACACACACACACACACACACACACACACACACACACTGTACCCAGGATGCACCTCACACACACACACACACAAACACACACTGTACCCAGGACGCACCTCACACACACACACACACTGTACCCAGGAGGATGCACCTTACACACACATACACTGTACCCAGGACGCACCTCACACACACACACACACACACAAACAGACACACACACACACACACACACACACAAACACACACTGTACCCAGGACGCACCTCACACACACACACACACACACACACACACAATGTACCCAGGATGCACCTCACAGACACACACACACACACAAACACACACTGTACCCAGGACGCACCTCACACACACACACACACACACACACACACACACACACAAACACACACACACACACACACTGTACCCAGGAGGACCCACCTCACACACACACACACACACACACACACACACACACAAACACGCGCACACACACACACACACACACACACACACACACACCCAGGACCCACATTGGGCGGCTGTGGCTCAGTGGTATAGCGGGTCGTCCAATTATCGTAGGGTCGTCGGTTCGAATCCCGCCTCCTCCTGCCCACATGTTGAAGTGTCCTTGGGCAAAGACACTGAACCCCAAACTGCTCCCAGTGAGCAGGCTAGCACCTTGCATGGAAGCTGCCGCCATTGGTGTGTGAATGTATGTGTGAATGGGTGAAGGAGAAGCCGTTGTAAAGCGCTTTGGATAATATAATAAAAAAAGTGCAGTCCATTTACCATTTACCTTGCACTGTGTTTGTGTGTGTGTGTGTGTGCCCTTTAGTCTTGCATAGCCAGATCTCCACACATCGTTTACTGGAGAAAGGTCTGGTTTCCTTTTTCAGTATGGTGGCCGTCTCTGGCCCGAGACAGACTGTTACTCACATCCAGTCACAGAATGCAAAACAGAGAGAGAGAGAGAGAGAGAGAGGTGAAGAGGAGATAGGAAGTCAGAACCCTGTCAAACAAAAACACACCGTTGTTTCTCTATTTTACTGTCTTCCCTTATAAGGAATATGAAGTATTTTAAATGTAATTGTAGGGGGGCTGGTTGGCTAGCTGACCCAAACGCAGGACCACGGACACAGACGGATAGTTCCAAGCCCAGAGGGCGGTTTAATACAAAAGCGGAGGTACAGAGGGCAAGGCAAAGGGTAGTCAAGTTCAGGCAGCGGTCAATCGATCAACAAACAATGTCCAGAAAACGTAATCCAAGCCGTGGTCGAGGTCCGGGGAGAATGGGTCGGGGAAGCCGTGTGTCAGTCCAGGGAAAGAGCAGCAAACAAACCGGAATCACAACGAATCTTAGGGAAGAACTGGCGACGAACATTGGGAAGACCGGGTTCTTATAGGGGAGGTGATTAGATGAGTAGTGGCAGCAGGTGAGCCGCGCCCTCGGAGCTCGTTAGCGGAACCGTGTTCAGGTGTGCGGGGGTGATTACGTCGGAGGGCGCGCAGAGCGCGCGCTGAAGTGGAAGGCCGTGGCGCGCGCGCTGCGGGAACGGTAGTGGGAGCTGGAGAGCGCCCAGGCGGAGGCGGAGCCGTAACAGGACCCCCCCCCATGCGGGAGCCACCGGGCGACCTACCCGGGGCATCCGGAACTCCTGGTAGAAGTCCCGGAGGAGAGCTGGGGACATGATGCGGGAGCGGGGCTCCCACGACCGCTCCTCCGGACCAAAGCCCTCCCAGTCCACCAGGTAAACATACCCCCGGCCCTGGCGACGGACCTTCAACAGCCTCCTCACAGACCACTGCGGGTGGCCGTCAACCAGTTGAGGAGCCGGGGGAGCCGCCGCCGTGGGCACGAGGGGGCTGGTGACGTGGGGCTTGATCCGGGAGACGTGGAAGACCGGGTGGACACGCCGCAGGGAGGAGGGCAGGTCCAGCCGGACCGCGACAGGGTTGATGACCCGGCTGATAGGGTAGGGACCGATGAAGCGGGCCG
>NW_028175869.1:5000-27500 GCF_949987555.1 Borostomias antarcticus
CTTTCATCTGCATGCAGCCCGATCTGCCGTTCCCGAAGTAAAACCCCTTCCGCCATCTGGGCCTCAGCGCTAGGAAGCAAGGTCAGAGAGAAGAACGCTTCTGACATCACTTAGGTTGCATTTCACAGTCATGTGCCTCACTCTCCGTATCTACCCCTACCCCTCTCCCTATCTACCCCTATCCCTCTCCGTATCTACCCCTACCCCTCTCCCTATCTACCCCTACCCCTCTCCCCATCTACCCCTACCCCTCTCCCTATCTACCCCTAACCCTCTCCATATCTACCCTACCCCTCTCCCTATCTACCCCTAACCCTCTCCATATCTACCCTACCCCTCTCCCTATCTACCCCTAACCCTCTCCATATCTACCCTACCCCTCTCCATATCTACCCCTACCCCTCTCCTATCTACCCCTACCCCTCTCTGTATCTACCCCTAACCCTCTCCATATCTACCCCTACCCCTCTCCCTATCTACCCCTACCCCTCTCCATATCTACCCCTACCCCTCTCCATATCTACCCCTAACCCTCTCCCTATCTACCCCTACCCCTCTCCATATCTACCCCCACCCCTCTCCATATCTACCCCTAACCCTCTCCATATCTACCCCTAACCCTCTCCATATCTACCCCTAACCCTCTCCCTATCTACCCCCACCCCTCTCCCTATCTACCCCTCCCCCTCTCCATATCTACCCCTACCCCTCTCCCTATCTACCCCTCCCCCTCTCCATATCTACCCCTAACCCTCTCCCTATCTACCCTACCCCTCTCCATATCTACCTCTACCCCTCTCCTTATCTACCCCTACCCCTCTCCCTATCTACCCCTACCCCTCTCCCTATCTACCCTACCCCTCTCCATATCTACCCTACCCCTCTCCCTATCTACCCTACCCCTCTCCATATCTACCCCTACCCCTCTCCCTATCTACCCCTAACCCTCTCCATATCTACCCCTAACCCTCTCCCTATCTACCCCTACCCCTCTCCCTATCTACCCCTACCCCTCTCCCTATCTACCCCTACCCCTCTCCATATCTACCCCTACCCCTCTCCATATCTACCCCTAACCCTCTCCCTATCTACCCCTACCCCTCTCCATATCTACCCCTAACCCTCTCCATATCTACCCCTACCCCTCTCCATATCTACCCCTAACCCTCTCCCTATCTACCCCTACCCCTCTCCATATCTACCCCTAACCCTCTCCATATCTACCCTACCCCTCTCCATATCTACCCTACCCCTCTCCATATCTACCCCCACCCCTCTCCATATCTACCCCTACCCCTCTCCATATCTACCCCCACCCCTCTCCATATCTACCCCTACCCCTCTCCATATCTACCCCTAACCCTCTCCATATCTACCCCTACCCCTCTCCATATCTACTCCTAACCCTCTCCATATCTACCCCTAACCCTCTCCCTATCTACCCCTACCCCTCTCCATATCTACCCTACCCCTCTCCATATCTACCCCTAACCCTCTCCATATCTACCCCTACCCCTCTCCATATCTACCCCTACCCCTCTCCTATCTACCCCTAACCCTCTCCATATCTACCCTACCCCTCTCAGTATCTACCCCTACCCCTCTCCATATCTACCCCTAACCCTCTCCATATCTACCCTACCCCTCTCCATATCTACCCTACCCCTCTCCTATCTACCCCTACCCCTCTCCATATCTACCCTACCCCTCTCCTATCTACCCCTAACCCTCTCCATATCTACCCCTACCCCTCTCCATATCTACCCCTAACCCTCTCCCTATCTACCCCTAACCCTCTCCATATCTACCCCTAACCCTCTCCATATCTACCCCTACCCCTCTCCTATCTACCCCTACCCCTCTCCATATCTACCCCTAACCCTCTCCCTATCTACCCCTACCCCTCTCCCTATCTACCCCTACCCCTCTCCATATCTACCCCTAACCCTCTCCATATCTACCCCTAACCCTCTCCCTATCTACCCCTAACCCTCTCCATATCTACCCTACCCCTCTCCATATCTACCCCTAACCCTCTCCATATCTACCCCTACCCCTCTCCATATCTACCCCTAACCCTCTCCGTATCTACCCCTAACCCTCTCTGTATCTACCCCTACCCCTCTCCATATCTACCCCTACCCCTCTCCATATCTACCCCTACCCCTCTCCATATCTACCCCTACCCCTCTCCATATCTACCCCTACCCCTCTCCATATCTACCCCTACCCCTCTCCCTATCTACCCCTACCCCTCTCCATATCTACCCCTAACCCTCTCCATATCTACCCCTACCCCTCTCCATATCTACCCCTACCCCACTCCCTATCTACCCCTACCCCTCTCCCTATCTACCCCTAACCCTCTCCATATCTACCCCTACCCCTCTCCATATCTACCCCTAACCCTCTCCATATCTACCCCTACCCCTCTCCATATCTACCCCTAACCCTCTCCATATCTACCCCTAACCCTCTCCATATCTACCCCTAACCCTCTCCCTATCTACCCCTAACCCTCTCCATATCTACCCTACCCCTCTCCATATCTACCCCTAACCCTCTCCATATCTACCCCTACCCCTCTCCATATCTACCCCTAACCCTCTCCATATCTACCCCTAACCCTCTCTGTATCTACCCCTACCCCTCTCCATATCTACCCCTACCCCTCTCCATATCTACCCCTACCCCTCTCCATATCTACCCCTACCCCTCTCCCTATCTACCCCTACCCCTCTCCATATCTACCCCTAACCCTCTCCATATCCCACTCATCTGTCATGGCTTCAGTTTATCAAACATTGTGTTTCCGGTAAGAAAAGCCGGGTGATAGAATATGCATGAGTCCTCTCTCCCCACAGGCAGAGGGGGCGGGATTCCTGGAACAGTTGTCAGTTCTGGTGCTTAGGATCATCGGTGTCACACACACACACACACACACACACACACACACACACACACACACACACACACACACAGCAGACACTCTCTCTCTCTCTCAAACACACGCACAGCAGACACTCTCTCTCTCTCTCTCTCTCTCTCTCTCTCTCAAACACACACACACACACACTCTCTCTCTCTCTCTCTCTCAAACACACACACACACACACACACACACACGCGCACACACACACACAGCAGACACGCTCTCTCTCTCTCTCTCTCTCTCAAACACACACACACAGCAGACACGCTCTCTCTCTCTCTCTCTCTCACACACACACACACACACACACTCTCTCTCTCTCTCTCTCTCTCTCTCACAGTGATATCCTCTATCGCCAACTGACTCACCGCCTCCTGCTGTGGTTGGTAATATTTGATCATGATAAGAAATGTGTATGAAACATACAATTCTCTGCTTTTCAATCGATAAGACATAAGACAGAATGTGTGTGTGTGTGTGTGTGTGTGCATGCGTGCGTGTGTGTGTTTGTGTGTGAGAGAGAGAGAGAGAGTGCACGTGTGAAAGAGAGAGAGAGTGTGTATATATGTGATATGTGGGTGTGTGTCTGTGTGTGTGTGTGTGTGTGTGTGTGTGTGTGTGTGTGCGTGGAAATCAGAGCACAGCACCGCAGCTGAGCACAGAGACAGCTCGATACGCAGCACGTCTGTCTGTCTGATCTCAGGTGGACACTGCTCCCTCCACTGGTCACCATGTGTCACTACACGCCCCTGAGACCCAAACTGATTCACTCTCTCTCTCTCACACACACACACACACACACACACACACTCCTAGCTCCCCTGATGGGGAATCACAGCCTTGTTGTTGTTTATTTGTTTGTTCTGTTGTTTATGTTGTTCTCCGTGGTGGGTTACTGTGAATACACGGGTCCTCACTTTGTCCTTTCAACACAACACCAATTCTGTTCTTCTTGTTTTGCTGACCTGAAAATGTACAAAACAAGAACAACGCATGGAGCATGTTTTCTCTCTCTCTCTCTCTCTCTCTCTCTCTCTCTCTCCTACTCCCCTCTCTCTCTCTCTCTTTCTCTCTCTCTCTCTCTCTCCTCCCCCCCCTCTCTCTCTCTCTCCCTCTCTCTCTTACACACACTCTCTCTCTTACACACACATACAGGACTTACACACACACACACACACACACACATACACTCTCTCTCTTACACACACATAGTACTTACACACACACATACACTCTCTCTCTTACACACACATAAAGTACTTACACACACACATATAGTACTTACACACACACATACAGAGATTAATTCTGTCTGCACACACACACACACACACACACACAAAACACACACACACATACAGAGATTAATTCTCTCTCCTGTCTGCCTACCTGGCAACCGTTGCTGGCAATGCCAGACACACACAGTCTGGATACTCACACACAGACACGATGACCTCCACACACACACACACACACACACACACACACACACACACACACACACACACCATACACAGTCTGGATACTCACACACAGACACGATGACCTCCACACACACACACACACACACACACAAAAACACATGCACGCGCACGCACACACACACACACACACATGCACATTATGCACAGACACACATACAGTACACACACACAAATATATGTATGTATGTATGTACTGTATGCATGAATGCATGTTCTGTAGTATGTATATCTGCAGGGGCCAACCTGCCTCCACGCTCCCCTCCTGTAGCCATGGCACCCACACATCCAATTATGCAGTGCAGACCTCCTGTGGGTTGGGTGCTACGAGCACACTATCGGGAGATGCTGCAGTGGTCATGGTAGTTGTAGTCTCTCTGTGTGTAGTGTTACTGGAGAACTGGGAGGTTAGTGCCGTGTCTTCATGGCAATAAAGCACTTTGGATGGAGACGGAGCAACGTTTACTATGACGCACGCCAGGTGGAACTGATTGAAAAGAAATTATGAAAGCGGGTTTGCGAAAGAAAAGCAGCGTGTGCAAAGCCTGGGAGAGGACGTCGCACGCAAGGTTGAAAACAGGTTGAATACAGGTTGAATACAGGTTGAATACAGGTTGAATGAAGGTTGAATACAGATTAAATGCAGGTTGAATACAGGTTGAATACAGGTTGAATACAGGTTGAATACAGGTTCTCAAATCTGGACCCAAAATAAATAATCTTCACCAACCTGCCACAGCCCTGGCAACACCAGACCGTGTTCTAAATGAACCTCTAAGAAGGAGAACGTGTTCTAAATGAACCTCTAAGAATGAGAATGTGTTCTAAATGAACCTCTTAGAAGGAGAACGTGTTCTTAATGAACCTCTTAGAAGGAGAACGTGTTCTAAATGAACCTCTAAGAAGGACAACGTGTTCTAAATGAACCTCTAAGAAGGAGAACGTGTTCTAAATGAACCTCTAAGAAGGAGAACGTGTTCTAAATGAACCTCTAAGAAGGAGAACGTGTTCTAAATGAACCTCTAAGAAGGAGAATGTGTTCTAAATGAACCTCTAAGTAGGAGAACGTGTTCTAAATGAACCTCTTAGAAGGAGAACGTGTTCTAAATGAACCTCTAAGAAGGAGAACGTGTTCTAAATGAACCTCTAAGTAGGAGAACGTGATCTAAATGAACCTCTTAGAAGGAGAATGTGTTCTAAATGAACCTCTAAGTAGGAGAACGTGTTCTAAATGAACCTCTTAGAAGGAGAACGTGTTCTAAATGAACCTCTAAGAAGGACAACGTGTTCTAAATGAACCTCTAAGAATGAGAACGTGTTCTAAATGAACCTCTAAGTAGGAGAACGTGTTCTAAATGAACCTCTTAGAAGGAGAACGTGTTCTAAATGAACCTCTAAGAAGGACAACGTGTTCTAAATGAACCTCTAAGAATGAGAACGTGTTCTAAATGAACCTCTAAGAAGGAGAACGTGTTCTAAATGAAGCTCTAAGAAGGAGAACATGTTCTAAATGAACCTCTTAGAAGCAGAACGTGTTCTAAATGAACCTCTAAGAAGGAGAAGGTGTTCTACGGTAAATTAACCTCTAAGAAGGAGAACGTGTTCTAAATGAACCTCTAAGAAGGAGAACGTGTTCTAAATGAAGCTCTAAGAAGGAGAACGTGTTCTAAATGAAGCTCTAAGAAGGAGAACGTGTTCTAAATGAACCTCTAAGAAGGAGAACGTGTTCTAAATTAACCTCTAAGAAGGAGAACGTGTTCTAAATGAACCTCTAAGAAGGAGAACGTGTTCTAAATGAACCTCTAAGTAGGAGAACGTGATCTAAATGAACCTCTAAGTAGGAGAACGTGATCTAAATGAAGCTCTTAGAAGGAGAACGTGTTCTAAATGAACCTCTAATACAGATAATTTAACCTCTAAGATGGAGAATGTGAACCCCTTTTATTTTTCTCCCTCTTATGGTCAGGTCACGGTGTGTGTGTGTGTGTGTGTGTGTGTGTGTGTGTGTGTGTGTGTGTGTGTGTGTGTGTGTGTATGCGTGTCGTGTGGTTTGGCACTCCTCTCTAGGTCATGTACGTGACGCACCTTCCCAGCATGCAGCATGTCGGAGGGATCACGGGCGGTAATTGTGGGGGCCGTCTGACAGTCGTCTTAACGAGATAACCAGGGACGCCGCCGCGCTAATGAACGCTTGGCCTCCAGCAGGGGGGCGGGGTCACAGAGAGAGAGACGGGGTTCGGCCATATCGTAGATTAAGAGATGGGGAGGAGAAAATTAGAGGTTTTTACATTCTAGCATATTGCAACAAACCTATTCTTAATTAGAAAGAGAGAGTGGGAGAGAGAGAGAGAGAGAGAGAAAGAGAGAAAGAGAGGGAGTGAGAGCTGCACGATGGCACTGATCCCAGAGCGTTCTAGTACTTGCTGTTCCAAACAGTAGCTCCACGGTCTGCCCATACCAAAACACCCAGATCACTAACAAGGCTACACCCCACACACTCATCTGGATCACTAGCTAGGCTACACTCATCTGGATCACTAGCTAGGCTACACCTGATACCCTCCTCTGGATCACTAGCTAGGCTACACCAGATACACTCATCTGGATCACTAGCTAGGCTACACCCATCTGGATCACTAGCTAGGCTACACTCATCTGGATCACTAGCTAGGCTACACCCATCTGGATCACTAGCTAGGCTACACCCGATACACTCATCTGGATCACTAGCTAGGCTACACACGATACACTCATCTGGATCAATACCCAGCAAACACGCAACGTCAGGGAGACGTTCAGATCATGTCTTAATAACGTCCGTCGGTCCAGAACCCCGTGTGTTCGTCTGCTGGACCCCTCAATATTCACACGTCTGGCTTGGACCCCTCTAAGACGTCTGTGGACGTGCAGAACGGGTTCAATATCTGAACGTTAAAAAAAACCTCATTCTGGCTCCTAATTGGATGTCTTTGGACGTCCGAAAAAGTCAAAAAAGACATCTAAAAGACGTCTTTTAGACGTGTCTTTGCTCAGTGGGTAGCTAGGCTACACCCGACACACCCATCTGGATCACTAGCTAGGCTTCACTAAATACACTCGTCTGGATCACTAGCTAGGCTACACCCATCTGGATCACTAGCTAGGCTACACCCATCTGGATCACTAGCTAGGCTACACCCATCTGGATCACTAGCTAGGCTACACCCATCTGGATCACTAGCTAGGCTACACCCAATACACTCATCTGGATCACTAGCTAGGCTACACCCATCTGGATCACTAGCTAGGCTACACCCATCTGGATCACTAGCTAGGCTACACCTATCTGGATCACTAGCTAGGCTACACCCGATAGACTCATCTGGATCACTAGCTAGGCTACACCCGATACACTCATCTGGATCACTAGCTAGCCAATATCCAGCCAGGTGCTGCAAGACTTATACTATACTACTTGAGCAGATCTCTGTGGGTTTTAGAGAATGAGATACTCTCCTAATATACAGCAGATAGAGGCTGGCGGAGGGACACATTACTGGGTATGAATATTTTACAGAGATAAACCCAGACAGAGCATCCTCACAAGCCTCCTGGTGAGAGACAGACAGACTGTTGGAGCCAATTTAAGTTTGATTTCTTGATCCTATTTCTTATTTGATTTATGATGAATTGATGGAGTTGAAGTTCAGGAAACTTATGAATTGAGTTATGAATTATAAATTATCGTTAAATGTTGTGGTTTGTCCAAATGATTTACCTTGTTAATTGTCAGCTGTTGGAGTGCAATGGGCAGTCCCTGATCGCATCTCCTACTAGTTAAGCAGGTGACTGCAGCACCTGCGCTAGTTCATTCTTTGGCTATTGGGGCCGGTGGTGCACTCAGGTTCATGCTCGCAGCCATACAGTTTTTGAAACCTGCTAGCGTTTGTATTTTTTGTTGGAGAACTTCTGCCAGGCGGTAAGAATTATTTAATTTGGAATTTAAGTAATAAATAGCCCGTCATAAGCGAGAAGTTGTGGAAATCGTTTAATGGGACAACGCTGGTGCGCGTCAAGCGCGTGGAATGCATGTGCATGAGTGCAAGAGCAAATTGGGAAACAATTAGGAAGGATTGCTCTAATACAGACAGACAGACGGACAGACAGACAGACAGACAGACAGACAGACAGACAGACAGACAGACAGACAGACAGACAGACAGACAGACAGACAGACAGACAGACAGAGAGATGGACGGACGGACGGACGGACGGACGGACGGACAGACAGACAGACAGACAGACGTGTTAGATCGTGTGCTGGGTGAGAGCAGAGCAGAATAAGCCTCCGTCTGGAGGAAAACCTCAGAGACAAAGAAGCCCTTTATCAACACGACACTCATTACAATGTCACCTTCGAATCAAAGACAAGCAAAGGAATAGATATTCACTTATACTTTATGAGATGAAACTTTTTAATTTTTTTAATAATGCCTGAAAACATAAAGGCGGAAGTGAAAATGTATGAATTTGCACTAGCTTAGCACACAAAATGATCTTTTAAATTATGAATTCCTTGAAGCCTAATCTCTATAAAAGTATAAATTGCTCAAATATGTTGTTTTTATTTGAATAAATACAATCAATCAAAAGTTTGTTTTTGCTCTCCTGTAAGAGCAATTTACATTTATGTAAATGTACCCACCAGCGTTAGCTTAATCTTATGTCCATTCCCTCACTCTCTCTCTCTCTCTCACACACACACACACACACACACACACACACACACACACACACACACACACACACACACACACACACACACACACACACACACTTAAGATGGGTTACTCATCATCACATTACCATATTCCCAAAGCCTGATTCTGCTAATCTATGACATGCATAGTGATGCTGTTCGATCCCTCTCCAACTCCAGATCTATGCTGTCAATAGTCTACTAACCAGCAGGCAGGTTTATGGACACCTCAGGGGTTCATACCATTAGCATATGGGGTGGGAGAGAGGGGGGGGGGGGGGGGCAAGGCCCTGCGTCCGATAGTGCTGAACAGAGCTTCTGTCAAAGGGATCCCTGATCATAGCTGGACTAATGATTTATCATGGCCGGAAAACACCTCCGCCCGGATGGACCCTCCACTCTGGGGCCTTCCATTCATCACCACACAGCCCGGCTGGCCCAGATATTAATAACCACCCGGGAGAAACAGAGGGGGATGAGGAACGAGGGAGGAGAGAGAGTGGTGGAAAACAGAGAGAGGAGGGAGGTTGAAAGGAGAGATAGGAGGAGGAGGAGGTGGAGGAGGAGGAGAAACGGCATGGATGATAATGAAGAGGAATATTCTTTTATACCGGGTCACGGCGGGATGTCCGAGGATGAAGCGGGGTAAGTGGTTTGTTAAACCCAGCTGCGCACACGGTAAAAACCCTGATGAATCACCACGGAGAAGCCCGGCTCCAACGCAACAATGACTATCCTCTCCTATCGACGCATCACTATTACCTAATCCTTCACCGCTCCATCGATCCACCTGCCCCCCCTGCGTTCTCTCCGGAGCGCTGCTCCCACAGCCAAACAATCTGTGTGTACTATTAAATCCTTTCAGTGTTTTCATTATGCTTTATTTTCTGCAGCGGGTTGAGATTCTGTCTCGCCGTACATCATCAGCGGGCTTTATTACCGGTGCAGTCGGACCGGGTCGACCCAGTGTTCTGTGTAATTCAATATCGCGCGGCCGGGCCTGACGCTATGGTTACTGATCAGACCGAGAGATGGTCTCGAACGGGGGGTTCGCATGTAGAGATGTATGTGTAGAGACAGAGAGGTAGAGGGCTGAAACTGCAGACAGGAAGTCTGAAAGCGCAGACAGGAAGTCTGAAACCGCAGACAGGAAGTCAGAAACCGTGAACAGGAAGTCCTGAGACCGCAGACAGGAAGTCGTAAACCTCATAAAGGAAGAGCAACTGACATTTGACAGAACAATAACCACAGATAGCCACTGGACATACTGTAGATGTCCCAAGTTTCTTTACATATGATTGCATATAGATTTCCGTTTACAAGAAACACAAAATGGAGGAGTTTTCTCAGGTCCAGTTCTGCCAGCACATTAGAGGATGAAGATGGTGAATGTTCAATATGATGTGACAGTGGGGGAGCTCGTCATACGAGCCACCTGGCTAGACCGCCTCCCAGGCCCTATAATTGATATGTCATTTGCGGAGGGCAGTGTCCCCAGTCACATGGACTAATATTGAGAGTGACCTCATCGAGAGAGAGAGAGGGAGAGAGAGAGAGAGAGAGAGAGAGAGAGAGGAGATGGGAGAGAGAGAGAGAGAGAGGGAGAGAGAGAGAGAGAGAGAGAGTGAGAGAGAGAGGAGATTGGAGTCAGGGAACCGGAAAATTCAGAGGAAATCCAGAAGAAATGGACCAGGCGCAGCGTGAGAGACAAACTATGAGGGGACACCTACGCTCTTTCGGCGACGCACTCGTCCTCTCCCAGCAAACACACAACGTCAGGGAGACGTTCAGATCATGTCTTAATAACGTCCGTCGGTCCAGAACCCCATTTGTACGTCTGCTGGACCCCTCAATATTCAAACGTCTGGCTTGGACCCCTCTAAGACGTCTGTGGACATGCAGAACGGGTTCAATATCTGAACGTCTAAAAAAAACGTTCATTCTGGCTCCTAATTGGATGTCTTTGGACGTCGGAAAAAGACGAAAAATACATCTTAAAGACGTCTTTTAGACATGTCTTTGCTCAGTGGGCTGTTGATGAATTAGAATCCTGGGACGCGAGATGGGGAGAGACGTCCTCTTCCATCTTGAATTAAACAAGCTCCGTGTCTTCTCCTTGGCCAGGAGTCACCATTACCGTTGGCTCATTGTACCTTAAAAGCTAGGCTAGGCTACGCCTCCATTAAGCACTGTTAATTTACATCGAGCCTTTTACACCAAAGACCACATTAGAAACCTTCCAGCTGAATCTGCTTGTTGTTAGTTATGGCTGAGTCGCCATCCTGCCCGTATCCCCCCCACCACACACACACACACACACACACACACACACACACACACACAGCGTCTGACTGCCAAGCCTGTAAAACCCTGGCTCTAATGAAAATGAAAACCGCTGCTGCTGTTCCATATTGATTGGCGTCTCACCTTAAAACCTGCGGTGGTCCTTCTCAGATGTCTCTGTGTAACTTGTTTTTTCCGTTACACAACTTATCTCTGCAATTAATGTGATGGCTTTACTCGCACCTGTGCTCTGGTGAGGCGGGAGGGAACACCTGCTAGTCGGGCTGCCCCCCTCCCCCCCGGGTCCTAAAGAGAGAAGCGTCACAACGCCACAGTATCACCTCGGCCTACCAGGTCTGGGCTGAGTTTCCCAGAGGCATCGTAGCGCTACGTTCATCGTAAGCTATGGCGTTCATCATAGCGCTACGATGAACGTAGCGCTACGATGCCTCTGGGAAACTCAGCCCTGTTCTGTGTGTGATAGCATTAGCATCTCCCAGGTCTGTTCTGTGTGTGATAGCATTAGCATCTCCTAGGTCTGTTCTGTGTGTGATAGCGTTAGCATCTACCAGGTCTATTGTGTGTGTGATAGCGTTAGCATCTCCCAGGTCTGTGTGATACCGTTAGCATCTCCCAGGTCTGTTCTGTGTGTGATAGCATTAGCATCTACCCAGTCTGTGTGATAGCATTAGCATCTCCCAGGTTTATTCTGTGTGTGATAGCGTTAGCATCTCCCAGGTTTGTTCTGTGTGTGATAGCGTTAGCATCTCCCAGGTCTGTTCTGTGTGTGATAGTGTTAGCATCTCCCAGGTCTGTTCTGTGTGTGATAGCGTTAGCATCTCCCAGGTTTGTTCTGTGTGTGATAGTGTTAGCATCTCCCAGGTCTGTTCTGTGTGTGATAGCGTTAGCATCTCCTAGGTCTGTTCTGTGTGTGATAGCATTATCATCTACCCGGTCTGTGTGATAGCATTAGCATCTCCCAGGTCTGTTCTGTGTGTGATAGCGTTAGCATCTACCAGGTCTATTCTGTCAGTGATAGCGTTAGCATCTAACAGGTCTGTTCTGTGTGTGATAGCGTTAGCATCTCCCAGGTCTGTTCTGTGTGTGATAGCGTTAGCATCTCCCAGGTCTGTTCTGTGTGTGATAGCGTTAGCATCTCCCAGGTTTGTTCTGTGTGTGATAGCATTAGCATCTCCCAGGTCTGTTCTGTGTGTGATACCGTTAGCATCTCCCAGGTCTGTTCTGTGTGTGATAGCATTAGCATCTACCGGGTCTGTGTGATAGCATTAGCATCTCCCAGGCCTGTTTTGTGTGATAGCATTAGCATCTCCCATGTTTATTCTGTGTGTGATAGCATTAGCATCTCCCAGGTTTGTTCTGTGTGTGATAGCATTAGCATCTCTCAGATCTGTTCTGTGTGATAGCGTTAGCATCTCCCAGGTCTGTTCTGTGTGTGATAGCGTTAGCATCTCCCAGGTCTGTTCTGTGTGTGATAGCGTTAGCATCTCCCAGGTTTATTCTGTGTGTGATAGCGTTAGCATCTCCCAGGTCTGTTCTGTGTGATAGCGTTAGCATCTCCCAGGTCTGTTCTGTGTGTGATAGTGATAGCATCTCCCAGGTCTGTTCTGTGTGATAGTGATAGCATCTCCCAGGTCTGTTCTGTGTGTGATAGCGTTAGCATCTACCAGGTCTATTCTGTGTGTGATAGCGTTAGCATCTCTCAGATCTGTTCTGTGTGATAGCGTTAGCATCTCTCAGGTCTGTTCTGTGTGTGATAGCGTTAGCATCTCCCAGGTCTGTTCTGTGTGTGATAGCGTTAGCATCTCCCAGGTCTGTTCTGTGTGTGATAGTGTTAGCATCTCCCAGGTTTGTTCTGTGTGTGATAACGTTAGCATCTCCCAGGACTGTTCTGTGCGTAATAGCGTTAGCATCTCCCAGGTCTGTTCTGTGCCTAATAGCGTTAGCATTAACTGTTTAAATGGTAATTACCAGTTAGCCCAAGGCTATCTGCGCGCTTGTAGAACTGGAGAAAACACACGGTTCGTCAGTTTCATCTTTTTTTTCTTTCCTTTTTTTTTTTTTACCTCAGAGCATCTATATCTTTCAAAGCGTGTCATTTCCTTGTGACTACCCACTCGTCAGGGAGAATTAAAAACGTGGCCTGGGGGGTACGGTGGCAACAGAACATTATTGCATTCTCAGAACTCGTCTTCACAGGAAGAAGAAACCTTTCATCATAACGACCCTCCTCTGTCCTTCGCCCACCCCTCCTCCTCTTATCTTCAATATTTCGGTCAGACAGCTCGTCTGCTGGCATCCGCCATACTGATTTTATGCGGCAATAACCAGAGGAGCCTCCTTCCAGTGACCCGGGCATGCAGCCCTCCCCACTGCGTTTCTCTGGCGATACGATTAGCCCCTCTGTCAGTCCGACGGGCGAGACAAAGATGTGTTGGGCCTATCAGGCTCTCCTCGCCGTCTTCCTGTGTGCAAAGACACTCGCTTTGATGACGGCCGCCCTGCTAAACAGGTCTGAAATTTCTTCTGTGTGTGTGTGTGTGTGTGTGTGTGTGCCTGTGTGCTTGCGTGCATGTGTGTGTGTGCAGTATGAGTGAGACAGAGAGAACGTGTGTGTGTGTGTGTGTGTGTGTGTGTGAGAGAGACAGAGAGAATGTGTGTGTGTGTGTGTGTGTGTGTGTGTGTGTGTGTGTGTGTGTGTGTGTGTGTGTGTGAGAGTGTGTGTGTGTGTGTGAGAGAGACAGAGCGAACGTGTGAGAGTGTGTTTTCTTCACACCGCGTCCTCTGAGTGAAATGTCACGCGGCGCCCCGGAGACCGCAGGAGACAGGCAGCGCCCGGAGACCGCGGGAGACAGGCAGCGCCCGGCCCAGACTTTTAATGATAAGCGGGGAGCAGACAAAAGGTCACGGCGAACACACTGAGAGGACCGCGGGGAAACGGTGGACTGCGTCGTCCAATCGAAGCGCAGGCCCCGGGAACAAACACCCGGCCCTCCGTCGGTCCCACATCTGCCAGCGGCCATCGATCAGCCGGGAGCCCGCTGGGGGAGGACGACTTCAGCCCGAGTCTCCCCTGACGACCTCCGACTGCACTGTCTTAGCAATGAAGTTCCTCGCCGAAAAGAAACGTCATTTGAGAGGACGAGAGTAATTGAGAGGACGAAACTAGAGCTAACAGCAGCTGGAACAAGGTGCCAGGCCAGGACAGGGATGGAGGATAGGAGGATAAGGAGACATTCTGAGATCTAGGTGAACACAGAAGTTTGTAGCTGAGTGTAGCAGAGGTAGGACACCTGCTGTGATCGGAACATCGTAGAACAGGGCTGCGTTTCCCAGAGGCATCGTAGCGCTATGTTCATCGTAAGCTACGGCGTTCATCGTGGCGCTATGATGAACGTAGCGCTACGATGCCTCAGGGAAACGCAGCCGAGGACTGTTCTAGACTGTAGCAGAGGTAGGACACCTGGGGTGCGTTCAAATTCAGCGAACATAGCAAACGTTTGCGAACGTTAGCAAACTATTTTCCGTTAGCTTCGTGTTCGCCGCAAACGTTTGCTAACAGAAGCTAACAGTCTGGAGAGGTAGTTTGCCAGTAACGGAACGAGGATCACAATGGACCCAGGCTTGTAGCCTAACGGTATTTTGGAACATCATAGAACAAGTCTGTTCTAGACTGTAGCCGACAGACTGCGGTCTAGTTGAACAGGTCTGTTCTAGACTGTAGCATGCTGTGCTCCAGGTGAACAGGTCTGTTCTAGACTGTAGCATGCTGTGCTCCAGGTGAACAGGTCTGTTCTAGACTGTAGCATGCTGTGCTCCAGGTGAACAGGTCTGTTCTAGACTGTAGCATGCTGTGCTCCAGGTGAACAGGTCTGTTCTAGACTGCAGCTGTAGCATGCAATGTCATCCAGCACACTTCCACACTCCATTATGAGGACCAGGGGAGCCACAGAACATCTGCTAATTACAGCGTCCGTCCCCCCCCCACCTCCTCTTCTCCGTACCTCTCTTTCCCTCCCTCCCTTCTCTGGTTCTGTCTGTTTCTCTCTATCCGTCTCTCTCTGTCCCTCCCCGTGGCGTCGTGTCCATGGCCCAGGGCCTGCTGTGTTGTAGTGGGGAAGCCTTGGCAGAGCACGGCTGTTTTGGACAGCTGTCCCCGAGAGTGCGAGGAAGTGCTAATCCCATTCACGCTCGTCCAGTTGAAACCAGATTACATCCACTGGTTTTGGCTGGCGAGATCTTGTCAAGCCTTAGGTAATTACAGCATCCCTTTACACAGGTTAAACACACACACACACACACAGACATACACACATTCATCTGAGTGAGACTGCTCTTCACAGCTGAGGAAAACCACGGCACCAACAATACTAGACTAACATCTAGTATTGCCACCTGTCTTACCAGGTCTAAAGACTGTGCACAACATAAACACAGGCTGCAGCAAACATACACTATGTCAAGAGATAACACACACATGCTTCTGCCAGGATGAGAGTGTGTGTGTGTGTGTGTGTGTGTGTGTGACTGCTAAAGGACCCCACAGTACTGGCCAGGTACATGCCTGGCCCCTCGGTGAACCAGTGCTCGTATGAACTACATGGGTGTTCCACTTTCTCCAGCCTCTGACTTCCAGCGGTAATGAAAATGAGGTTTTAAATAGATGCCCCACTTTCTGTTAAATTACTCCAATCCCTCAAAGAACATGGTGGTCTCTCACTGGCATGGATGGATGGATGGATGGATGGATGGATGGATGGATGGATGGATGGATGGATGGATGGATGGATGGATGGATGGAAGGATGGATGGATGGTTGGAGGGAGGGAGGGAGGGATGGATGGATGGACAGAGAGATGGATGGATGGATGGAACTCCTGGAGATATAAGCCTGATATTTCAGAAACCATGTGAAGGAAGTGAGAGGGAGGTTTCCATCCCCAGGTGAAGTAAAGCGCCTCCATCGGTGTCTTCTGTCGCCTCGGTGGCGTTCTGCGCCGAAGCGCTAGTTTGGGGGCGGCTGTAGCTCAGTTGGTAGAGCGGGTCGTTCAGTGATCGAAGGGTCAGTGGTTCGAATCCCAGCTCCGACTGTCCACATGTCGAAGTGTCCTTGAGCAAGACACCTAACCCCAAATTGCTCCCAATGAGCAGGTTAGCACCATGCATGGCAGCTACCGCCATTGGTGTGTGAATGTGTGTGTGAATGGGTGAATGAGAGGCCACTGTAAAGCGCTTTGAGTGCCGCTAAGGTGGAAAAGCGCTATATAAGTGCAGACCATTTACCATTTAGTTTGGGAAAAGGAAGGGCTTGAGAGAGCAGATTGGATTGAGCAGACTTTTTACCACAGACATCCACATCTCCCCTTCTAAACAATCCTCATTCCAACTGTCTGAGAATCAACTGGAGCCTTCTCCATCACAGTGGATCATCAGCACCAAGCTCTGGGAACCTTTCCGGGCAAACACACTGCAATAATTACCTCAGCTGAGATTTCAAACCTGGCACACCGAGACGAGTCTAACAGCCGTCCAATTCTGCCTGACAGCGCAGGCGGGACAGAGCGGAACATTTGAGCGCTGAGTTAATTTATCTGTGTCAAATTTCGAGAGCTTCTCCTCGAATGTCAAGAGCTTCAGCTCCCTGGCTGAAAGGTCCGGCTCCTCCAGAAATCACAAGTGCGCGCATGTGTGTGTGTGTGTGTGTGTGTGTGTGTGTGTGTGTGTTCGTGTCTCACTGGGCCTTATTTAGGCAAACCTCCTATGCAAACAAGGGATGAATAATTCTCTTTGAGCCGCCTCCCCCCAGCCCATAGGGGGCCCTCGACTTTTGAAGAACAACAGACAATTCTGAGGGGGGAGGCGCTAAACAGAGGTTGTGATTGGCTGCAGGGTTCAAACGGGCTGTGACCTCAGAGAACCCTCCAAAGAGAGAGGAGGGAGAGAGGGGGGTGAGAGAGAGAGAGAGAGAGACCAGCTTCATTCCTGAACATCTTCTTAAGTGTCTTCTTAAATGTCTTCTTATGAACTTTGTAAGAAAAGCCCTAAGAGAGCCCTAAGCCGACTTATAGCTTAGACCCCTACTTAATGCCTACAATATTGAGCTTGAACTTGAATGATAGACCTTTGAAGACCATTTGAGGCTTACAATATTGAACTTGAGTGATGGACCTTTGAGGACCATTTGAGGCTAAACTGAAATCACTTCTAGTGCGCAAATAATTATATTGTAGGCTTACAGGACTTCTGTATATTTGGGGTATTTACAGATGTCTATTCATTCTAATAATGTAGGCTATGTATTGCTTGGTCTAAAATAGATCTGGTCTTTATGAAAGCAAGCGACTTTGAAGGTTGAAATCATGTATTTTTCTCAATGGGTTAGTGTAGGCTATTTATTTTAGGCTCATAAAATCATGACATTGTGACACATGGAAATAATTGGAAATAATACAAATATTCTATTCTAATATATTATAAATATTCTATTCTAATCCTACAGTATAATGTCTGTGGAATTGAAGTAAATAATCGCCAATAACTTCTCAAAAATCCAGGCTTATAGTCATGGCCACACTCCAATGTGGCCTCCCTGCGACTGCTTTTCACATTAAATGCAAATTCTGTTCTTAGCTACGAACAAATCCCAGATGAGAAAACATTGATGAACGCCAGGATTTTGGTGGGAACTTTGTAAACGGGTTCAGGAAGACATCTCTTATTAACTTTAAAATAGAGAGATAGAGGGAGAGAGATAGAGGGGAAGAGAGAGAGAGAGATAGAGGGAGAGAGATAGAGGGGAAGAGAGAGAGAGAGAGAGATAGAGGGAGAGAGATAGAGGGGAGGAGAGAGAGAGAGAGATAGAGGTAGAGAGATAGAGGGGAAGAGAGAGAGAGAGAGATAGAGGGAGAGAGATAGAGGGGAAGAGAGAGAGAGATAGAGGGAGGGAGATAGAGGGGAAGAGAGAGAGAGAGAGAGAGAGATAGAGGGGAAGAGAGAGAGAGAGAGATAGAGGGAGAGAGATAGAGGGGAAGAGAGAGAGATAGAGGGAGAGAGATAGAGGGGAAGAGAGAGAGAGAGATATAGAGGGAGAGAGATAGAGGGGAAGAGAGAGAGAGAGATAGAGGGAGAGAGATAGAGGGAGAGAGAGAGATAGAGGGGAAGAGAGAGAGATAGAGGGAGGGAGATAGAGGGGAAGAGAGAGAGAGATAGAGGAAGAGAGATAGAGGGAGAGAGATAGAGGGGAAGAGAGAGAGAGATAGAGGGAGAGAGATAGAGGGGAAGAGAGAGAGAGAGATAGAGGGAGAGAGATAGAGGGGAAGAGAGAGAGAGAGAGAGAGATAGAGGGAGAGAGATAGAGGGGAAGAGAGAGATAAAGGGAGAGAGATAGAGGGGAAGAGAGAGAGAGATATATAGGGAGAGAGATAGAGGGGAAAAGAGAGAGAGATAGAGGGAGAGAGATAGAGGGGAAGAGAGAGAGATAGAGGGAGAGAGATAGAGGGGAAGAGAGAGAGAGAGAGATAGAGGGAGGGAGATAGAGGGGAAGAGAGAGAGAGAGAGATAGAGGGAGAGAGATAGAGGGGAAGAGAGAGAGAGAGATAGAGGGAGGGAGATAGAGGGGAAGAGAGAGAGAGAGATAGAGGGAGAGAGATAGAGGGGAAGAGAGAGAGATAGAGGGAGGGAGATAGAGGGGAAGAGAGAGAGAGATAGAGGGAGAGAGATAGAGGGGGTGAGAGAGAGAGATAGAGGGAGAGAGATAGAGGGGAAGAGAGAGAGATAGAGGGAGAGAGATATAGAGATAGAGGGAGGGAGATAGAGGGGAAGAGAGAGAGAGAGATAGAGGGAGAGAGATAGAGGGGAAGAGAGAGAGATAGAGGGAGGGAGATAGAGGGGAAGAGAGAGAGAGATAGAGGGAGAGAGATAGAGGGGGTGAGAGAGAGAGAGATAGAGGGAGAGAGATAGAGGGGAAGAGAGAGAGAGATAGAGGGAGAGAGATAGAGGGGAAGAGAGAGAGAGAGAGAGGGAGAGAGATAGAGGGGAAGAGAGAGAGAGAGAGAGAGAGATATAGCGAGGGAGAGCGAGAGGGACGCAGCAGGCTGCAGACAGACAGCAGTGACCCCCCCCCAGACACCCTGTACATCCCTGCGTGCAGCTCTGTGTGTGGGCTGAGGGCTGTGCTTGTTACGCAAGCCTGTCTAACACACCAGATGAGCTCAGACAGTCTCACAGGGCTGGCTGACGTGGAGCTGGGGTCCTTCAGCTGATATCTGTGGGCTTTCTGGCTGAGGAGGCTGGTTTATACACTCTAGCAGCCCGGCAACAGTCAGCCAGGCAGACAGAGGGGCGGGGCAGACAGACTAGACTGACAGGCAGGCAGACAGACAGACAGACAGACACAGAAAGGCAGACAGACACAGACAGGCAGACAGACACAGACAGGCAGACGGACAGAGAGACAGACAGAAAGGCAGACAGACAGACAGACAAGCAGACAGACAAGCAGACAGACATGGAGAGAAACAGACAGGCAGACAGACAGACAGACAGACAGGCAGACAGACAGACAGACATGAGGCCCTGAGCCAGTTTGTCAGGAGGAGAGAAAGAGAGGTGTGTCAGACAGGGCTGTAATTTCACCTCATCTTGTAGTCGCCTCACTCAACTGGAAGCAAACACACAGATGCACTCACACACACACACACACACACACACACACACACACACGAGCGCACACACACGAGCGCACACACACACACACACACACACACACACACACACACACACACAGGTATGCACAAATGTACACACAGACACTAAAACACACACACACAGTCAGTAAACCATCAGATTCTCTTTGAAAAGGCAAGGAGTGTAGTCATTTTCCACTGCAATCACAATAATCACAGACAAGGATGTGATATTCTTGTGACGGGACCAGGAGCCACACACTTCTCTGGTGCACTCATGAATAATCGGAATAATCAGAAAAATGTGTTTCCGACTGAAGATTTAAATCGAAACGACTTGCCAACTTGTGATGTCATAGCAGAAACACGGCAGACGAAAGCATTTATTAATTCACGTATTGAATACTTTTTTTGCTCCCGTAATTTGAAAGATAAGCCATATGGTATTAGGTTGTAACCATTAGTTGCTGTCCATGTAGAGTGATCTAGATTAGTTAGAAAAGTTTTTTATTAGCATTAACCCAGATAACAAGATAATATTTTAGGATATCCTTTGCTCTTCGTTGTCATGCAAAAACTGGAAACAGCTACCAGCTCAGAGCAATAAAATACAATGCAATGAGCGCATCTTCTTTGTAGCGTCGATGTTGTTCCCACATTACGACTTCAAAGCTCACTAACACACCGAAGTGGGAAGAACGACTTCCCAAGTCGGGAAATGGGACCATCCAAAGAGGACGTGAGTGCAGCATTCTCTTTGAGAAATATCCCTTTTCTCTCCTCCTCTCCTCCTCCTCCTCCTCACCCTCCTCCTCCCCCTCCTCCTCACCCCTCTTCCTCCTCCTCCCCCTCCTCCTCACCCCTCTCCCTCCTCCTCACCCCTCTTCCTCCTCCTCCCCCTCACCCCTCTTCCTCCTCCACCTCCTCCTCGCTCCTTCCCTCCTCGCGTGTGGAAACACAGGAACCCTCTCTTCAAGAAAACAGTCACTCGGCTAGTCGACAGAAACTGTCCTGATCACATGACTCCCCGAGAACTCCCGTTTCCCCGGCAACGGGACTATGATAGATTAGGCTGCCAGCGCTAAGCATTCCTCTCACACACTCGTCCTGCTGGAAGCCTCTTCTCCCCCCCGCCCCCCCCCCCCACACACCCCCCCCCCGCCGCCATACTTGATAAGACTTGAACGTATTTATTCAGATGTGTGAACCGTCCGTTACAGGGAGCGACGCATCGGCAACACACACACACACACATGTCATCCGGCTTATCAGTATTCCCTACTTTGACAAACCCGGCTTGCGTGAGATTATTACCCTTTCACACGGACACATTTACGTGGACAGATTGCTGACATTTCCACGGGGGGAAAAAAAGGCGAGAGGCTAATATTTCAGCGTGAGATAAAGATGTGTTGGAGCTGCCAGTCCGGGGGCAGGGAGACCTGGGTAATCCGATTGCGGATTCTCCTCTCCAGGTGTCCATGGTTACCGACTAGCACGTTGCGCGATAGAGACACAGACCGCAAGGAGAAGGAGAATCTTCTAGTTCTCGTCGCCTCGCTGTCCTCCGCCAGACGGCTGCTGTGACCGCGGTCAGATGGGACCTTAGCGGTCAAGGTCGGCTTGGCGGAGGCGTCCACAGAGAACAGAGAGCCAGGTGTCCTGGAGTTCTGCTGCAGCTGCCCAACATCAAGGACAACAGCATAGTTCTGACTTCTTAGAAAGAAAGAAGGAAAGAAAGAAAGAAAGAAAGAAAGAAAGAAAGAAAGAAAGAAAGAAAGAAAGAAAGAAAGAAAGAAAGAAAGAAAGACAGAGAGAGACAGACAGACAGGCAGACAGACAGACAGACAGACAGACAGACAGAGAGAGAGAGAGACAGACAGACAGATAGACAGACAGGCAGACAGACAGACAGACAGACAGACAGACAGACAGACAGACAGACAGACAGAGAGAGAGACAGACAGACAGACAGACAGACAGACAGACAGACAGACAGACAGACAGACAGACAGACAGACAGACAGACAGACAGACAGACTACACTGGCTGTGTTTGGGAGGATAAAGATCATGGTCACCAGAGCTTATGCTATGTACTTTCTGCACGACTAACCTAAGCCCTGTCATGCTCACACACACACACGCACACACACACGCGCACACACACACACACACACACACACGCACACACACTGACACGCACACACATACAAACACACACATGCACACACACACACACGCGCGCTGACATGCACACACACATACAAACACACACATGCACACACACACGCGCGCTGACATGCACACACACACATACAAACCAGTGGTGGCTGGAGGAGGACAGGAGGAAGAGAGGCGAACC
>NW_028175868.1:0-84561 GCF_949987555.1 Borostomias antarcticus
ATTTCCTCAGGTTTAGAACCAATAACAATGTGTGAAGAGATCATGCTTGAAGTCATGCAAACAAAATGACCTGTTCTTGGTGAAACTATCAAATCCAGCTTAATTGGCCACTTTGGCTTCAAACTCTGGATGAAATGCTACAAGCCATAACCAGTTTCAAACGCATATAAATTTAGATATATACAAGTCATAGAATGATAAAATACCGTGAGTTAGATGGTGAAAGACAGGTGAGCTAGGCCACTTAGCTATCTTTCTAATACCAACTCAGAGATAACTAATTGAAGACTATCGTGCCTATTGTGAGTACATCCTATTATAATTGATTTATGTATAACATTGTGAATCACAATGATATAGATAACTTACCTGTTATTCAACATAATTTAAATTATTTCCAGACTAACGCAAGTGAAATAATGACTATTACCATTAGTTGCCTTTTGCAATTACAATCATTATTACCAATGACTGATCTCTCAACATAAATCAAACCATTCCACGAACAAGGTATCCTACAATCGTTTTGTAGAACGTATGAACCAAGCTTTGATACCACTATCGGTTTATCTAAAGTATTAGTATATGTAGCAACCATATGATCAAAAACCACACGGTCTTCAGTAAGAGGCTATACAAGGAAAACGCCTACAGGCTGTAAATTTGGTTTTCATTTACACTTTAATCATTAACCGTATTGGAGCAATTCTATTATTTTACCTGATAACCGTATCAGTGCCAGATCTAAGCGAATAGTTGTCTGATTGGATTTATGGAGATAAGGCTATGCCCCTGAGAAGTTGGTAGCATGATTGGAGGAGAAAGGCCTAACCATGGTAATGTACGTCATAAAAAATATGAAGACAAAAGAGCTGAAGGTCTTTGATCAAGTAATGTTGAGGAAACGGTCAGTAATAGAAAGTGTAAATGATCAGCTGAAGAATATTTACCAGCTTGAACATACGTGACACCGTACACCATTTAACTTTGCTGTAACCCTAATAGCATGATTGACTGCCTATGCGCGCCGGCGCATAAACTCACATATTTATGTTACAGTACTAACAGAAGGTGGCACAATGACTTTATGAGCGTCAAACTCACGTTAATTTAGTTTGTTACATGATGCGCAAAGGACAATATGGCTGGATGCAGTGGCTAATTCCTGTGACTTCTGTTAATCTTTGTTAGGGTAGTTGTATCTGAAGATAGGCAGGTTTCAATTTCTGAAAACAAATGCAACAGAGCCACCACGTCTACCATATAATTAGTCAGCAATTTTCCTCTAGCTCTTTGTCGATAGTTAGATCATTATCCCAGCTTCTGTCAGCCATCCTTTCTTCTAGTGTCCCGCCTAGACTAGGCTGAACCGATGTATTTTTACGATTGTACTTTTTCTTTTTCAAAATACCTAGAAAGTATTTCATCGTGGTTGTCTGAATTACTTCAGGTTTAGTTAAAACAACAATGCCTATGGCATCTATGACGTCTTCTGCAACATAGCTGGCCATTAGCACTTCTGCTTCTTCAACTGTTATGTCAGGAAATGGGACCGACAGCATCTTGATAGCTGTCGTCCTAATTTCAGAACTTTCTTCATGTTGAGCCGTCTGGAAAGCACCTTCCAAATCCATTGCTATCTCTTTCGCACGCAGATCATCAGATGGCTGAAAGGTTTGTGAGTTTTTGATGGAAAATATAATGCTAACTATCTTACCGGATTTTCCCCTCAGACCTGTTTTGTATTCGCATCTAATATCTGACTTATCATTAACTTCCTTTATAGCCACATCAAGTATCCGTCGCTTGAATTCACGCCAGTCCTTGGTCGATCTAGCAAAATCCAACGTTATCATGATGCCATAGACACTGACTTCCACGCTATCGGTTCTTTCACGCCGAATAGTTACCCAATGGTGCTTCCGCAGCCACTGGTACAATCTCATTGAATGAGCACGCTTCAGCAGCCTGATTTGATCAGCTAGTATCGTGTTGAAACGCATTTCCTTGGTCAAGGCTGTGAGGTATGGCGAAACCTCATCACTGATTGCGAAATAGGCTTCCGCAATGTTATTGGTATTCTTGAAAAACTTGGTCAGTGACGCCTTAAAAAGCGGAATCGTCCCTCTGTAGTCGTACTTATCATCCGTCCCAAGAATTGTTAGATGTAACGATTGAACCTCTTTACAGGCATTAGGGAAAGTCTTGTATATGTAGGTTCTGCTAAAGCCTATACCTATCCGATCCAACTCGGCAGCATCAAGCTTCACGGCTTGCATATCACCACTTTCACGAGAATTAAGCTTTGTCAGGATCTCATAAAGTATTTTCTGTCCAGCATTTGAGAGTGAGTAAGCCAGCTCATCAAAATCATGCCTGATACAAATCTGACCAGATTGATCGTTAGATAAATTTAGAGGCAACTGGTTTTCAATCTTTTCCAATTCCATGTAACAAACAACCTATGACCTGTTAGTGCGTACTTTATTTTGCCATCACTTTTCTCAGGTGTGCAAATATTTGAAAACCAACACTCCTCAGTCCACTTTCCAACACAGCTGAGAGCTTAAAAGTGGCCAAATCAGTTAGACAAAACCACTATGTGTGTTGGAAAGTTCTACAGGTGTGTTGGAAAGTGTACTAATTGTGCTGGAAAGTAGACTAGGTGTGTTGGAAAGTGGACTAGCTAAACGGTGGAGAAATACTTAAAACAGCTCAGTTGTGTTGAAAAGTGTACAGATTTCATTTTTTTTAGCCTGCTCCATAAATAGAAATAAGAAATTAAGAAAATAAAAATAAACTGAAAAGTGTAAAAGTGTTTGGTGGAGACGTGACTGTTCCAGCTTTTATACACGAACGGTATGTTCCTGTTCTTCTTCTGTCACCGCACCAACCCAGCGGAAAGGTTGTAACGACGACCGTTTTCAGGCAGAGCTTCTTGTGGACATGCTGTTGAACAAGTTGAAGATACTTTCAATATACATCAATTGATGTGTGGCAGTACCTATTACCGCTCACTGGGGTATGGAATATATTTTCGGATACAAGGACTATAGGCATGAAGAACAATGGTGGATTGAGTGCGAAAAAGTAAACCATAGCGTAAAATGCAGAATGCTCCATAGGAGTCACCAAGTTGGTTGACTATGAATTCACTTCTCTGAAAAAAGATATAGATACTCTAGGAGCTAGATAAAAAGAATAAGGTGAACTATAAATAAAATGAACTTTCATCCAACACTGGCTGCTTAGGTCAAATATGCGGTCTTTAGAGAGGAACATGGGTTTACGAATACTCGGAGAAAATTGGTTTCATAATTAACTTGTCCAACAAGACTAGAGATTACAGGAATACATTACTTTTCTTGTTACTTGAAATAATATTACGCATGATACCTAGTATCTTCATACACTGACAGTTCTAGCGATGAAAACTTTGCTCAGAAAGTCTGAATACACCTATTAGTAATACTGAAATATCAATATGTGGATTTCTGCGCTGCCGTGCATAGGGAATCAATTATACCATCAGGTTTACAGTAAAAGTTAAATGCTGAACGGTGAGTATGTCCTATTGCAACATATACTTAACTGGATAGCTTTTTTGGCTTCATATTTTTCATGACTTACATTACCAATGGTTAGGTCTTTCTTCTCAGAGCAGGCTACCAACCTCTCATGGACTATAGTATGATACTGTTATCAGGAAAAATAATAGAATTACTTTACGTCAGTTAATTATTACAATGTAATTAAAGCCAAACTGGCAATTTGTAGGTGTTTTCATTATTTAGCCTCTCCACTGAAGACCGTGTGGCTTTTGATTCTATATTGCAAGTGACAACGATGGGCGGCTAATTAATGAATTCTAGGCAAAAGTTGGTATGCTACATACACTCATACTTTAGATAAACCGCTAGTGATATCAACGCCTGTTCCATAAATACAACAAAGCAATGGTAGGATACCATTCGCGTTAAATGGTCTGATTTATGTTGTGTGATCAATCGGTGGTAATAGTGATTGAAATTGAGAAAGAAACTATGATGGGAATAGATGATAATGGTCAGTATTCTACTTAGGGATAGTTTGGATATAATATAAGTCATTTTTAATGACAGGTTAGTTATCTGTACATTATGATAAAAATGTTATACAGCAATGATCAACATCACAGGATACCCTCACAATAGGCACGATAGCCTTCAGTTCGTTATCTTTGGTTTGGTAATTGAAAGATGCTAAATAGCCTAGCTCACCTGTCTTTCACCGTCGAACTAAAGGTAATTAAGGCGGTAACTTAGTGTAATATCCAGCACAATGGCTCCCTTGTACCAAGGAAAATGTAGATATGATCTTTCAAGTTAATAAGCTAAGATTGTATCTATCAGGTGCTAAGCGTGCTCACCATTAATTAAATTGACTATGGATAAAATGAGCAATTCCAGCAACCAGACCTTTAGGTTTTATCTGGTGTCAAAAATGAAACTGAAACTAAACTTAGTAGAGAACACAAAGTTAGAACTTTAAAGGTATACTTGAGGCGGTGTTGTTGTGACCAGCATGAGTTCATAAAATCATTCTATAGAGGAATGCAAGTTGAGCAGGTCATAAATGTGTTTTCAAAAGTATCAGGCAATAAAAGCTAAACACGATGTGTGACTTGTAAGGTTTTATTTTCCATAGTTTCATTATATATCCGTATTGGTTTAAGCTATTTAAATTAGGAAATGCACGACTTCCTTGGTAAGTAAGAAAAGTTGAACATCACGTAAACTAATGTATGAGCAGGAAAATTTGCAGGGCCAGAGCAATCAGTTCCCTAAATAATCCATGCGGCTAAACATGACAAGGCCTGTTTAACCGTAAACCACTATGCTTGCATCTTTTGAAATACAGCCTCATTTAAGGATTAATCTTTCATTAAACCATACATTATCATAGCGCGATTTTACTGACCAATAAAGGCAGTTATTTCGGCTCTGTTGCATCTATTTCTAGAAGGTGGAACTGGCCTATCTTCAGATACAACTACCATGAAAGATAACAAAAGCAACGTAAGTTCGACAATATGCTCCATTGCGCTATGTAGGCTTAAGACTTTTTATACATAGTACTTTATTGGCTGGCAAAGGCTCTGCAGGAGTCATTAGGCACCTTTCAAAAAAACATGCCTATGCCTATATCACTTAATATTCATGAGCTGTAGGCAATATTGGAGTACCTAGGTCTTAGTATTCTAGGGTTTACAGAATTTGGTTATCTGGTTGTACCAGCTTAAGTTATCGACAACCAAGAAATGTTAGACTTTTATTGCTTCCCAAGCAAAGTCTAGCATCGAGTGTGCATATCTATTATTTATAAATTATGTTCTATTAAATATTCCCGTATGGCTTCTCTGGCCATGTCTGACATAAACCGGTACGCATGGATAGCCCAGTGCCTTTTTTTTTGCTAATGCCTCCAACTCATCATAAATGGTTACAGGTAAGGCGATTGTCAAACGTCGATGGCCTCTATGTTCTGTTTTGATAATTCATAAGGCTTGTCTCCAAGCTCATTAGCTAGCTCTTCTGCAGCGTCATAATCAGCTATGGTTTTGTTTTTCCCCTGTCGGCTGACTGGCTTAACCATTGTTAAATACCTCATTAAACAGGGCTTTTATCTCTATACTGCTTGTTTGTTGTTACTCTCTAAAACTGATAATCCTTCACTCATAACGTTGAGGTATGACTTCCTGTATTGGCCGATCGAGTATAAGGCTTCAACCTTGGAAACTAGGCAACGTATGTTTTGACATCATGTCTCTCGTATTCAATGACGTTCACGTTAGTTGAGGCCATTATTTGATAGATCAGTACTCTTAAATCAGGATTCAAGTCTTTAACACGTATAACCTGCTCCTGTAATTCTACGAGAATGTCTAAATCTAGTTGGCTTCATTGGTGCGGTGCAATGATAATTTCAGCAACTGTGCCGGAGGTTATCATTTCCCTGCTGTTTCTTCCGGAGACATCGACCAGCACTCCATCAAATTTTTCATTAAGGCGCTGAAGTGTCTTTGCGAGGTTGTCGTATTTCTGAACCAAGGTGATAGATGGGACAAGATCCGCAGATTCTCTTTCCTGATACCAGAGGGCCGCACTCCCCTGTCGATCAGCATCAACTAGACAAACGTCGTAATCATTTTTTGCAAGTGCTATGGCAAGATTACAAGCAATAGTCGTTTTACCTGAACCACCTTTATTTGAACCTATTAAAGTAATCATAAATATGAATCCTTATATATAATTTCCTAATTATGATATATGTTTTATTAAAACATAGTTAGATTTATTTATAATGCTGATGTTCGACGTTTTTAGAGGTCATAAAGGGCAAAATACCCTAGCTACCGATGGGTACAGTGCACATAGAGTACGTAGTGCAATATAATTTACATCTGGTAACTCCACTCTATGCTTGGGCACTCTCATAGGTTTACTGTACCAACGGTAGCTAATCTTCATACTTCGTTCAATTAACGTGAAGGAAACCAATGCTGAAATACAAAAGTTTGCCAATATACAATGGTATTGTAAGTATCACATTATTTTATTCCGAAGAGGCGATGTAGGGTAATTTACGACATGCTCCGGAAGCATCTTGGAGAAATTCCACGTAAATTTATCAGCAGGTGGAGTTACAAGATTTTGAATGGCATTTGATGCCAGATCATGTACATATGAGGATTAGTATCCCACAGGAATATCTAGTTCCACAAATAGTTGGTTACCTGAAGGGAAAGTGCACAATTGGGATTGCGAAGAACTTTAGAGGTAAGCACAGAAACTTCAATGGTAGTACTTATAGATAAGAGGCTACTTTGTCTCAACAATTGGGCTTACTGAAGAGGTTGTGAGAGCGTACATCAGAGATCAAGAAAAGAATGATTTTAATAGAGTAATAGAGATAGGTGTGGTTTCATTACTATGACGCCACATTCCTTATGGAAGTTCCAATACGCCTGCAATATCAGCTTAAATCCAGTAGCGTAGCATCAACAGAGCCTCTGCCACGTGCAAACTTAACTTTGCCAAGTTAGATGCGTTCGTCATTGATCTAATGGGCGGCAAGCCCTTTCAATGACTCCACTGGCAATATGATAGCTGGTATCAAGCTCCTTGTTATATCAAAGCTTGAGCCGGTTTTTTATGATAGTTGGCACACTAGCAATGGCTTTCAGTTTTGTCATACCTATTGTAGTGTTACGCAGTAACCGGCTTTCCATAGATATTCAAATACATGGATAAAGTCCATGATGATGGTTGCCTTAACTGCCTTTTTTTCATAATCTAGGTAACCAGTTTCCGCTAATGAGTGCGCTTATCAATAACAATGGCCAACTGTCGTTTCTGCTCTGGATCTTGCCTGAGGGCTTCCTCTAAAACTTCTTTTATTACGGCTTTCTCCTTCCTTTCTATACTGACTAACTCTCTCTTATTCTTAGCTGGAGGACGGAATTTAACAGCGTTGTCGCTCTTCCGATTCATATCCATAATCGATTCTGCCGTTCGATGAACGTGGTTTACCGTGTAACCGGTGGCACCAACCAGAGGCATCCTGTTTGCGATCTTTCTTCTTTCTCTGACTGAGCCTAGTTTGCAGCTTTTGCTGACTTTTTTGCGCGTTTTCCCGGATTGCTTCCTTCAACCTTTACGGACTCATCACCAGCCATTACCGTCAAAATTGAGGATCTGCAGGTCTCCTGTTTGCTCAATCCCAGCCCTGCACTGTTCGTAAAAATCTCAAAGTTTTGAGCTATATCTGCTACTAGTTGCATAGCCTGTCGTTTTCCCACTATCCTGCGGTAACTATCATGATGCTGTTTAATCGTTCGATCATAAGAACTATGCATCACATCACTGATAATTTTCCACACACCACATCAGAGTACTTGGCAGTATTGAGATTTAACTGAGCATCAAGCGAAACATTCTGGCTTGCTGCTGCTAGCTGTAACTGCGACGCATGATTACTGCAGCACCAAACAAGCTGGTCAGTTATCGTGTGGTATTTTAGTACGTTGTAATTGCTCTACTTACCGTTGTTACCAGTTAGCGACGATTACTGAGGCTCATCGTTGGTCTGCTTATCCAGATACCAATGGAGGAGAAAGCGCAACACTTCGTTGCCTTCAGTCTAGATATAGCTATCTTTGGTGCTGCTCTTGTTGGAGAGTTGTTTCAAGATGCTAAATGATAGCGTCCAAATTATCACTAGGTGGTAAGAATAATAAATAATCTATGGTATTGGCGCAGGATGCATTCACAAGTAACAGTGTTATGGAGTTATTGGCTTGATGAAGGTATATTATCATAAAGTAACTCTTTTCGTTGCCTAATACAGCGAAAACACTTATGTTGCATCGGCTGTATTGTCGTATCAAAAGAGTCACACCAAATTCCTTTCACCATTTGGACAGTATGATTCAGGGAAATATCAATCATTCAAGCTTGTTTCATATGGTAAGAGAATAATGGTAATGACACTTTGTCTGATGGGTTATGCTGCTTTACAGCACAGAATATGATATAAGCTGGAAAACAAAGCTGATTATTACCAAATCATGAGGTAAAGCCATACCTTAATTGGTATTATCCTAGTTCCAGACAATTAATTAGTTAACGATCAATAATCAAGAGAGACATATGGTTTGCTTGAATGGAATATAATGTACGATCATACATATTTCAGGTGTTTTTTACGAACCTGTATATTCCTGATATTTGTTGTGAAAGATAGGCGACAGGTGCAGCAGAACCTAAATCACATCTTAACTATATAATTGATACCAATATAGGTTCATATCTTGATATCATGTCATGGTGTACAATAATACAGTTTTAGAACTTAATCTCTGTGGTTTAAAACATAGTAGCAATGTTTTGGTCTTGCTTTTGGCAGACTATATTGAACTATCTTAAATTCAATAAAAAATACTTGCTCAATAAACTAAGTCTAGCTTAGCTGGTGAATATATCATGATCAATACAACAGTGCCAAATACCCATGCTAATCTGTCAAGCAATATGGTGTCAAGACATGACTTACTTAAAATCGCATCTGAAACAAATAAACCAACTTTTTTTTCTTTTTTATTAGATCAGGAAAGATTTATTCTAAAACCGCTTTCGGCTTGTTGCATTAGGGTAATCCAAAATGCAGTTAAAAATACATTAGATGTAGATAACTTAGGACTTCCAAGAATAATCACAAATAGTATAAAACAATATGAAAAGTATTATGAGTTTGCCTTGTTAGCCCATAGTCTTAAGATATCAGTCACTGCTGGTGAACCAGATATAACCAAGAAGTGGATAGAACTCGGCGCGATAGTGACTCCAGAGCAGCTAGACCAAGGGCTGCAGTCCTCTGTCACATCTGGTAACGGATATCAAGCCCGTAAGTGGATAGAACTCGGCGCAAAAGTGACCACTGAGCAGCTGACCCAAGGGCTGCAGATGTGGATAACACAAGGTCACCCATATAAAGCCAGTAAGTGGATAGAACTCGGCGCGAAAGTTACTGCTGAGCTGTTAGCTCCTGCGTTGCAGGCTGCTATCATCAATGATGACCCACATAAAGTTAGGGGATGGATAGGATTGGGAACGAAAGTAACTGCCGAGCAGCTAGCCCGTGGGCTGCAGGCTTCTGTCACATCTGGCAGCACATATCGAGCCAGTCAGTGGATAGAACTCGGCGCAAAAGTTACTGCTGAGCTGTTAGCTCCTGCATTGCAGGTCTCGATCACAGACGGCGATCCATATAAAACCAAGGAGTGGATAGAACTCGGTGCTACAGTAACTACCGAGCAGCTAGTCCAAGGGCTGCAGGTGTCGTCCACAGTTGGTAACGGATATCGAGCCAGTCAGTGGATAGAACTTGGCGCGAAAGTGACCACTGAGCAGCTAGCCCAAGGGCTGGAGGTGTCGGTTACAGTTGGTACTGGATCTCGAGCCAGTAAGTGGATAGAACTTGGCGCGAAAGTGACCACTGAGCAGCTAGCCCAAGGGCTGCAGGTATCGGTCGCAGCTAGTCATCCATCTCAAGCCAAGAAGTGGATAGAACTTGGCGCCACAGTGACTGCTGAGCAGCTGGCCCATGGGCTGCAGGTATCGGTCGCAGCTAGTCATCCATATAAAGCCAAGGAGTGGATAGCACTTGGCGCTACAGTGACTGCCGAGCAGTTAGCCCAAGGTCTGCAAGCCTCGGTCACAGTTAGTGATCCATATCGAGCCAAGGAGTGGATAGAACTTGGCGCGGCGGTGACTGCCGAGCAGTTAGCACAAGGGTTGCTGGCTGTGGCCACAGCACATGAGCATGATCTATCTAAAAAGTGGATGGCGCTTGGTGCAGCACTGAGTGCCAAGCAGCTAGCCCAAGGGCTGCAGGTGTCGGTTACAGCTGGTAACGCAAATCAAGCTAGGCAATGGATAGAACTCGGCGCAAAAGTGACCACTGATCAGCTAGGCCAAGGGCTGCAGGTATCGTCCACAGCTAGTAGCGTAGATCAAGCTAAACAGTGGATAGAACTCGGCGCACCAAATATCTGGTTGTACTAAGGAACGTATCGTATGCCCCACCTGTTGATAGTTGAGTGGTCAACGTTAATCACTCTGGCTTCTAGATTTCGATAACTTGGGCCGTAGGCAAAGTACCAGTAGACAGCTTGAATAATGGTGGAAATATTAAAGCAGCGTTAGTTCTCACGTAAGTTGCAATAGAACCATAAAAGGAGATGCTAATTGGTCTTCCTTGTGGGTGATGTTTTTTTGGTTGGTGTAAATCATAATGGCTATCATTTTGTGATTTATGGTTCAGTGCACCAATCTCCTTTCTAAATAGATAGCTATTTTCTTTTCTTATTACCATCAACCTAAGCATACTTCACGTCTAAACTTACGCCCCAATTTTCCCTAGAAGTAGAAGGTGCATCATAGCCAAGAACAAAATTGAGTTTCAGAAAAGCATGAGCCTTATGGAGTTCTTTCAGTAATATGACCAAGAACAACAATGCCGTGACCAGTTTCCCAATTGGAAGTGGCAGAATTGATTTGAATGTCCTCTGTGTTGTTGTCTGGAGTATTGCACCTAAAAACTCGTGAGCTCTACCAGTGCAATCACTGCTGTCACCAGACATCATTGACCAGTGCCAGCATTCTGGAATGTTAAAAAACTGGCATTTACCACTTGATTCCTAGGCATATTTTTAATGACTCAGACCGAGAATGACATATCTGACATGGAGTTCTCGAGACAGCTGTAAATCTCTTATAATGCTGTTTGGCGCTTGAAGCACAAGCTTATGCAGGTAATGAAAGAGCTCGATGACAGCCGTCCTTTGCAGGGACATGTTCAGATGGATGATTACTACTGGGGGGTGAAAAACATGTGGGCAACCGTGGGAGAAGTTCTGAAAACAAACACCTGTTTGTTACCGGCGTGCAAACCAACTAGGAAAACCACTCGTTGTATATGCGTTCCAGCATGGTTACCAGTTCCCGGGGAAATGAGCTGGAACTCTGAGCGCAAAAGCATCACGGTTATCATACCTGCTGTGTTGTCAATGATGTCCTTAGTGCATTCACAGAAATAGCCGACAGGACCAACTCATACAACAGTGGTGACAGGAGGTGGTCACTAATAAATGGATAATGAGTTGTTTTCGTGGATCAACACCATGATCTGGGGCGTAAAAAATTCTTTGAAAGCCAGTTAGCACAATATTAGCCAGAAGCATCTGCCAAGATACCTTGATGAATATTGCTATCTATGCACCAGGCGCTTTGATTTGCAAACAATGGTATCAAGGCTTGGTTACATGGCTGCACGAACTTGCCCATGCTAGCATGGCTACTTAATCTGGCTGATGGGCAGTGGTAACAAGATGTCCTTTTGTTGGAAGATATTGCTAGATTAAGTATGTTAATTTTACTATAGAATTAGAAGGTCTTTTAGTTCATTCCGTGTGTTAGTTAGTTCTCTATATTGATATAATTTAGATTTCTTATTGACGTCAGGGTTTAAAACCTCTTGTGTTTTAGTAGCTGAAATTATTCCAATTAATCCAGTAAGTGATTCATGTATGCTTTCTTTATATACAGTATCTACTAATTTATTATAGAATTGCCTTTGTACGCTGTTTATCTGAGACTCTGCTGTTGCAAAAAAACGTGGATAGTCAAGATTGGTTTCCATATCTTTTAAAAATATAGAATTAACATCAAAATCAAGATATTTATCTTTTTCTATTTTATCCTTTTTAGCTGCTTTTTTGCCATGTGTAACTGCTAATTTAACCACTTTTAAAGATTTTTTAACCACTGTAGAACCTGCAGAAATAGTTGCACTGGCTAATGATGGTGCAAATATTGAAGCAACACCTAATGATATTCCTAGGAAAGGTAATAATGGTGAAATAGCAGCAATGGTTCCTCCAACACCACCACCTATAATTGTAGTTGCTGCGGCTAACTTGGCTCCAAGTATAAGTTTGTGTTTATGAGCAAATAATCTTGATTTAATTAAATCAACACTGAAATAATCATTGTGATTACTCTCTATTTGTAGTGAATAAAAGAACAAAGCATAAGCTGATATTATTTTTTTATCAGGTTCTTCACCATTGAGATTTTGGTAAGATGAAGAAATGCTTTCATATTTACGCTGAACAATTGATTTAATCATTTCATAGGTTTTTTCTAGGACTTTTGTTTTTTGATCTTTTTCAAAGAAGAAAGTGCATTTCAATTCACGGTCAATTTTATTGCATATATGAGCAAATAGTATATTACTAAAATCTAGTGTACTTTCTAAAAACCCACGGTACAATTCTCCCAATATGATTTTGCTAAGATTAGTTAGAGCTAATCAATCGTTTGCATGAATTTTATCTATACTTAGCGGGTCTGAACGCACAGCGCTTGAGCTTTCAACTATTGCTCTAAGTGAAATTTTAAGGAAATTTCTTGATTTTTTATCTATAGCTTCTAACTCATGGTAATTATCATTGCCACCAGATGCACTATTGGGATTTTCTATTTCTTTATATGTAGGAGAGTGACCTTTACCATCTGGATGCTCAGTATAACCTAATAGCTCGTTAGGTAGATCTAAAGATTTAGACATCGCTGATGTTACGGGACCAGTAAAAGTTTTACAGTAGATTTTAGCATGTTTTCGATGATCTATATAATATTCATCAGTTAATACTGAATTGAAAAATTCAATATCATTTAGAGTGGTAAAAAACTTTGCTATACTACTATCTTCTTCTATTTTAGAAACCTCGCATTTATCTATTTTTACTTCTATCTCATATATAGCATTTGGTACTTCTATATTCTTAATTATTTCATACATTGCTTTATTTCTTTGAAATGACAACCAAGCAACAGCATTAAAAGATGTTTGTAGTCCAAAGGCACCCTCGTGCCCAATAGTTTCACTTATCAATTCTTTAGAATCTATCGCCGAGGTAAATATTCCTTTTATTTGATCATATCCAATCTTATCAAGACGATTCCACTTGTCTTTTATTATATTGCCTATTTTATCATTATTGCATATGTCATCAACAGTTGTTATTGGTATATCCACTACAAATACTGTTATTTTAAAATCATTTTTTGGAATGTAAATCCCATTATTGAAAATACCGTTTGCATGGTGTTTGTTGTCTTTAGATTTGTATTTCGTAACCTCGTCTTCAGCTCCGCTTTTTGTCTTAGTATTTATTACAATTACGCTTGATTCCATTTGTTCTTTGAGCATCTTCTGAAATCTTTCATCTGTTTGATGATCGATCCATGCTGGAATAACTATCAGTATTAAATTTGAAGGCTTGACATATTCTACATACATTCTTTCTCGAGCATCAGCATCTTGTTTATCATCATCAAGGATATCCCCTGGAAGATCAACCAGTGTTAGCCTCTGACAGGAAGGTGATAATATCCTTACATATAAAGTTTCTGGTGAAATATTACCTTTTATATTACTTGGAGTTTCCAACATATACCTATTTAATTTTTGGATATTATTATATATCCCACCATTTTTATTACCTTTACTCCATACTTTTGCTTGAAAAACTTCACTATTATAGAATTGATAAACAATTGGTTGTCTTGTGCTAGTACCATCACTAATGACTGTTTTTATACCTGTCCATGCTGCAATAAGAGAAGATTTTCCATAACTTTGCTTGCCACAAACAACAATATGACACGTATCAATATTTCTTTCACTAAGGTATTTATTACCTAGAAACAATTTACTTGATAGTTTATCAAAAAAATCAAGATATTTTTTTTGCTAGATGTTATCGATTCCATAGTGTTTTATACATGAATCTTTTAATTTACGAATGCTTAATAAGCAATAAAATCATTTCTAATGCTTAAACAATGACTATATAGTAATTTTTATATTATATATTGTCTTTGACAACATTAACACGCGTTCTCTTTAAAGATAATGTTGATTGAAGGTCATACTCTTCTTTAGAGGATGGTGGTTTTTTATACTCATTGTAATATTGTTTAGAACCTCTAATGTCAGATCTTCTATTATAAGTAGGATCTACTTGCTCACAAGTGACCTGATAAAAACTTTTGTGCTTATATTAGTTTTCCCATGTTATGGTAACTGATCTTGTTGTAGATTTATGTTTCTAACACTTATGATATTTATTGATGGACGTTCATAATCACATTATCCTTTTTTTATAACTCTTACTGGGGAAGGTTCATCTGTAACTATACTACCATGTGTACTATTTTAGTCATGCACCTCATTTTAGGTGCAACTTCTTCTCTGGTCATAACTACCATATCCAGCTCTTCCTAAACTATCTTTGACGTACATAATTTCCTCAAAATATTATAAGTAATCTGCTCCCAAAGCCTTGATTAAACTATAGTATAAAATCAGTAAATATACTGATAACAAACCCTTGTACGTATCAGCTATATTTTTACTAAGGCTTTTGAGCAGTTACTATTATATATATCCAGCAGAAGCTGTTTAGGTAAAAAATCATAATGTCCTCAATTTATCTAAAACTCTTGCCTTGAATTAGGCGGCTTCTTACGACCAACCAAACGTTGTTTCTGCATCATAAAACCTCATATATCAACAATTAATGCTATTTGTAAATTACCGGTTCATCTACATGGTGCTTGCCATAAAAGCCTGAGTTTCATCTATATCATTGGAGTGAAAATCAACTCATGATAGCCTGACAAGGCGGACTTCATGGTTACTGATGCAGTTACGGAAAGGCGCTACATATGCATAGCAAGCCTTAATGTCGACAACCTGCTGTTTCTTCAAAATTGATGATCTATAGGCACAGTCTTATATTGTAATTTTAACCACCATATCCATAACTATGCGAGTGTTACATAGTAACGAAATGTTCTACTTTTTCATTTATTATTTCAAAGTAAATGTTTTACCGAATTCTAGGCTTAGCTTATTATCGTATGTGTATGATACAAATCATAATGAAAATAAAGGTCGTAACGACTATTTTCTCAGGTTTAAAACCAATAACAACGCGTGAAGAGATCATGCTTGAAGTCATGCAAGAGAAATAACCAATTCTTGGTGGGACTATAAAATCCAGCTTAATTGCCAACTTTAGCTTTAAACTCTGGATGAAATGCTACAAGTCATGACCAGTTTCAAACGCATCTAAATTTAGATATATACAAGTCTTAGAATTATAAAATAACGTGGGTTAGATGGAGAAAGGTAGGCGAGACACAGGCACTTAGCTATCTCCCGGATATCAAACCAGAGGTAACTAACTTGAGGCTCTCGTGCTTATTGTAAGTGTATCCTGTGATGTTGATGATTTATGTATAACATTGTGAATCACAATATCATAGGTAACTTACTTGTCATTAAAAATACTCAAAGGATATCCATTGGCTATCGCAAAGTGAAATAATTATCACAGTCATCTATTTCGATTAATTGCCTTTTGCAATTGCAATCATTATTATCACGACTGATCACACAACATAAATCAGGTCATTACGCGAATATCGCATCATATAATAGCTTTGTAGCACTTATAAAACAGGTTTTGATACCGCTAGCAGTATATCTAAAGTCTTAGTGTATGTATCATACCAACGAGCCTGTTATTCACTAAATATCCCCCAGTCGTATGTGACAACCGTATAATCAACACCATCAAGGTCTTAAGTAAATAGGCTAAACAAAGGGAAATGTCTACAGGTTGGCAGTTTGGTTTAACGTTCCATGTTATCATTAAACTCGTACCAGATCTAATAGAAGAGTTAACTGATTGGATTTATGGAGATAATGTCTATGTCTCTGAGAGGTTGGTAGTTTCGCTGTAGGAGAAAGACCTGAACCTTGTGACATAAATCAAGAAACATATGAAGCCAAACTGGCTTAAGCCTTTGGTAAAGTAGTGTTACGGAAACTTACAGTAATAGAAAGAGTAAATAAGAAGCTGAAGAATATTTCTACAATAGAACATACTGACACTGGTCACCATTTAACTTTGCTGTAACCCTATAGCATTATTGATTTCCTATACCAGCAGACAGAAAGGCACATTTGATATTTCAGCACTAGCAGAAGGTATACCAATGTCTTTCTGAGCGTCGTACTCACGGGTTTTATTTATTTACCAGTGGTGTCTTTTTAACGTCAGTGTTAAATAGTTTTCCTTTTCAAAAATAGTACTAATTAGTGTTTAACTAGGTTTCCGTAATAGCTTGCACTTATTCAACCATATTAAGCTCTATTGATTTCAATAGATCCTTTTAAGATATGGATAACTAGGCGGTGATTTTTTGTGCCAATCTGCGATCTAAAGGACACCAAGATCATGGTGGATTAAATCCATAGTTTTATACATGTGTAATACAACTAATACTTACACAAAGTTAGCTGAGTTATTTGCCTTATGTTTGGATTTTCCACCAAAGCCGTACAGGAAATCAGATGGCCGGTTTCAGTAAGATCATTAATGTGTTGGTAGTCATATAAGACAATCATAATTGTTTGAAATTTTGTTCAGTACTTTACTAGATTACCGCTGTGCTTCATCCTACTTTAGGAACCTTGCTGGTATGAGGCAAGGTTGCACAACCTTTATACCATTGCTCTAAATCAAAGCGTCGGTCGAATAGATAACAATAATTCAACAAGGTATCTTGGCAGTGCTTCTGGTTAATACTGTGGTAACTGCCTTTCAGAGAATTTTTGACGCTACGAATCATGGTGTTGACCAACTTAAACAACTCATTAGCCATCTATTTGTGACACCAACTGTCACTACTGCTATATGTAGGCAGTCTTTTGTCGTTTATTTTCGTGCATGCAACTAGCCCATATCTGACAACACAGTATGGATGACCACTTAGATGCTTGTGCGTCCATAGTTCCAGCTCATTTTTACGGGAACTAGTACTATACTGGAATTCATATATAGCTGGTGGTTTTCCTCTCTGGTTTGCATAGCGGCAACAAGTGGTGTTTGTTTTCAGGACCTCTCCCTAGTTTTCTTCCATGCTGCTCACCATTCAAGTAGGAATCATTCATCTGCACATGTCTCTGCATGGGACTACTGACATCCCGTTTTTCCATTACCTGCATAAGCTTGTGCTTCAAGCGCCAAGTAGCATTATAGAGATTATCAGCTATCTCTAGAGCTCCATACCTATATGTCATTATTGATCTCAGTCATTAAAAACATGCCTAGAAACCAAGTGTCAAAGGGCAATTTGGCAGCTTACAGAATGGTGTCACCAGGCCAACATGTCTGATGGTGCCATGATAGAGCTCTCGGGTTTTTAGGTACTATACTCTCGGCGACAACACAGATAACATTGTTGTTCTTGCCCATATTACTGAAATAGCCTCCACGAGGCGCCTGCCTTTCTGAAACTTAATTTTGTACTTCACTATTACCCACCTCATACTTAAAGATAAACCTGTGTCTTAAGTTATACGATAATGATGCTTTGGTTAGATGGTAATTAGGTTATTTTATGACTGTCTGTCACCACCCTATATCAGGAATCTACCGGCTTGTAAAAACACTAATATTTTGATGAACATACATCGTCTTCCCTTATAAGCCAATCATCACGCTCTTGATTATTGACCGTTAACTCATTAATCCCCTAGAAACAGAATAATACCTACCTAGAGGAGTGGTTCTGGTATGGCTTTTTCTTCTTATTGGAAAAGAATAGTCTTTGTCTTCTTAGCTCACGTCTAATTCTGTGCTATAAAGCAGTATAGACCGTCAGGTAGAGTGTTATTACCATCAGTAGTGCCATATTACGTTCAGGCTTTTTAGGTAAGAGACGACATCAGGAAATCACGTGGGTTCAGAAATAGAAATACTCTTTCAACATGTTACTGCAGCTTGTAGATATACACAATTAACTTACATTCAGATCGTCCTTACTCAGGTTATTCGTGTCAAGAACAAAACAACCAAATCAAGCCAGTGCATCTCGTACTTCTAGGATTCTACGAAACAAACTGCTTGTACATAGTGCTACATATGGTAAAGGCGCCTTATCTATCGAGGGACGACCTTTTTTCCTATAGCATGCTTGCTGATATCCTCTGGATCTGAGATTTAACAGTATTCACATTGCTTTTGCCTAGATGAGATGCATTAAAAGTGTCATCTTGGCAGTGAAATGCCTTGTTGCCAAGTTTCCTCAGATTACTGATCTCCTTCAGTAACTTTCCCTGTACCATGTTGGTCAGCTCTTTCTGGTTACTAACCTTGCGATTATTATGCCGGAACATAACCACTCATCACTCAACCTCCATATAACAGAAAAATACTTCCACAGTAGTAATAATCCTCATAGCCATCAACAGGCTGCAATGACATCTAAGGTGCTTGTTTAACTCAGTCCTTTGCCACTTAGATATTCGTGAGGAATAGCGATATAAATAGCTGTTTGTGTTGATCTAGAGTCTGAAGGTTTCGGCAACATACAGTGCTACATCAGTACCAGAGTAGTGATTATTCAAGGCCTCTTTGAAGCTAGTCAGGTGTTTTTTGATGATCTAATTAAAGCAGTCTTGTTATTTATATAACCTGCCGCTGCATAAAGTCATGAATAGAGGAATACCATCCTGATCCTCTATCATTAACTGCAAGACCTCATGATTCATGTGAGGACGGTTATTATGGCTATAGCAAGGGGAAATATGTATGCACGTCAAGTCATCCAAGGTTTCATCACTGCCGCAATAACCATCCATATGAGGGATGGTACTGTCTATATTTAACGCCCTGCAGGCAGTTCCAAATAATTGGAGACTTTACAGCAAGGTTCAGCTTCAACTATCTGACGGCAGCGTCATACAAGTCATCAAGAGCCAGTCCAAGACTCTTATCGTTTAAATGTTCTAATGAATGCCTTCTCCAACCGCCGATCAACATGTTTGTTTTCGAAAACTTCTAGGAACATACGTAACGTATGACCAATAAAACCTAGGCCATTAATAATCATTACTATAGCTATCTGCTCGATAGTGACATCCCGTGGATTAGGGACATTGGCTATGCGCGCATCAATATATTCAGCCACTTTTAGCTCAAAGCATGTTACTGCAACCAGCCAAGGTAATCCAGACTCTTAATCTGGTACTGAAATGGCTGTATCATGATTTTACTGAATGTCTTTGAGTGCGGCTCTGTTGATACGCAATGCAGCCGCACCCCAAGCAGTTAAACAATTTCTCCGAAGACTTCGGATCTAGCTGCTTTTCAGCAGGAACTCAATAGTTCCTCCGATGCGGCTATCAACAGCCAGGTGCAGGTAAACCAACTTACCAGCAACTATGATATAAGTCTTGTCTATACACTAGGAACGGCCACTCACTATTGCTGTCCCAAATTTACCGCTTCCAGTTGAGGAACGTAACGCATGACCCAGCGATTGATGGTTAAGTGATCAACGCTAACTCCTCGTTCTGCCAGTATTTCTTTCATATTTTGATAGCTGACGGCATAAGCAAGGCATCAGCGTACCGCTTGAAGAATGACGCTTTTTTAACACTAACGCAGAACTTCATAGGTGATAGGTGGGATAATTGCAGAAATATTAAAACAAAACCAATGTCCCTAGAAGTTGCAGCAAAACCTCAGAAGTCCCGTATGGTGGCAGTTTTAGCAACCAAGAAACCGATACTCAACTTTTCTTACTTCCAGAAGGTCAAATATGTCATTCTTTTCAATAGCTTCAGCCAATACTATTATATGACCAAACTCTGGGAAACCTAGAATAACGCCAAACTTACACGCAGATAACCGCCAGATTAAGAATAGTTAACATGAGTTAGATGCTCCAATTTTGGCTACAGCCTTTGCTTTTAATGGCTTAAGCATCTTCATGTTTTTTGAATAGTGCCAAATGGCTACTTCGTAGCTTTTGCAAGACAATAAAGTCATCAAATCACTCTTTTCCTGCGACATAAATATGCACAAAAAGGTTTAAGTCTCTGTAGCTCAAGTGATTATCTCATCAAACTTACGTTAATTATGTTGCACTATGTACACTATTTGTACTGTAACCATCAGTAAGTAAAGGGTTTAAAACTTTCATACCTCTAAAAAAATAGAACATTTCGTATGAAAGTAAATCGAAAAGAAAAAGCACATTACCAAACTGAACCTATCATGATGCAGCATTACATGAACAAAAAAGCAGGACAAACGATGATCTGTGAAAAAAAAGACCACCCCGTAAAAATCATTTCCAACTCAAGACCGGTCTACATAGTCGAACCAACCGAGTCAAATCCCATAAGCCAGCTCCCAGTAGACATGACACCTGTTATCGCTTGGATCGTGGAAATCAGTTACATGGGCGAAGACATGGAAATGGATGCTTGGGCACAGCCGGTAATTCCTGGCAGCATCTTGCCAGAAATCTATGCCTTGTACGACGCAGATTCCAAACACTGGGAAGTGCCATCACAGGCAAAGGGGAAAGACCTTACGTCCTTAAGCGACTGGTTCATCGAACAAAAAGAGAAATCTGAGAAAAATGACAAGGAAGCTGATAGCGATGAATACGTCACTGATTAGTGACAACCACCACTTAACCGAAATCCAAAAAGGCCATCCATATTATAACGATAATAAAAGTAGGTTCTGTTGCATCTATTTCCAGTAAGTGCGGATGACCTGTCTCCAATTACAGTTAACTGACCTCCGGTATAGCCGGAGGCTTATTTGATAACACCATCTAAAGGCTTTTGGTGTTATTTACTTATTACGACGCCTAATTCATTAGTTCTCCATTATTATTAATAGAGAGCGCATTCCTTATGTAAGTTTTAATACCGATGACAATTTCCACTTGAATATATTTGGTGTAGCTTCAATACAATCTCTGCCCGCGCAAGTCAACTTTACCTAGGTTAACATAAGCTCGACGAAATAATTACCACCGCTACATAGGATTTAGCCTTTTTGTACATATTCATGTTATAGAAAAAGAGTGATTGACGTACTTTGTTGATTGGCAGAGGCTCCTAAGGAGCCATGTGGCACTTGTTAAAAACCATCACAACTCCTAAAGCCATTAAAATAAAATATTTATAGCCACAATTGAAGCGTCTAACTCACGTTAATTTAACGCGAGTTCGATAGTGAAAGACAGGTGAGCCATGGTACTTAGCTATCTTTCTAATACCAAACCAGAGATAACTAACTGGAGGCTCTCGTGCCTATTGAGAGTGTATGCTGTGATGTTGATTATTTCTGCATAACATTGTGGATCACAATATCATAGATAACTAACCTGTCATTCAAAATGATTTAAATTATATCCAGACTATCTCTAAGAGAGATAATAACCATAACATCTATTCCCATCTTATTGTCTTTATTAATTTCAACCATTATTACCAACGACTGATCACACAACATAAATCAAACCATTACACGAACATGGTATCTTACAATCGCTTTGTAGAACTTATGAAATAGGCTTTGATACCACTAACGGTTTATCTAAAGTATTAGTATATGTAGCAACCATATGATCAAAAGCCACACGGTCTTCAGTAATAGGCTACACAAGGAAAACGCCTACAGGTTGGAAGTTTGATTTTAATTTACACTTTAATCATTAACCGTATTGGAGAAATTCTATTATTTTCCCGGATAACCGTATCAGTGCCAGATCTCATCGAGGAGTTATCTGATTGGATTTATGGAGATAAGGCTATGTCCCTGAGAAGTAGGTAGCATGATTGGAGGAGAAAGGCCTAACCATGGTAATGGAAGTCATGAAAAATATGAAGACAAAAGAGCTGAAGGTCTTTGATCAAGTAATGTTGAGAAAACGGTCAGTAATAGGAAGTGTATATGATCAGCTGTAGAATATTTTCAACTTGAACATATGCGACACTGTTCACTATTTAACTTTGCTGTAAACCTAATAGCATTATTGACTGCCTATGCGCGCCAGCGCATAAACCATCATATTGATGTTCCAGTACTAACAGAAGTGGTCACAATGACTTTCTGAGCGTCGAACTCATGTTAATTTAGTTTGTTACATGATACGCAAAGGACAATATGGCCGGATGGCAGCGGCTAATTCCTGTGACTTTTGTTAATCTTTGTTAGGGTAGTTGTATCTGAAGATAGACAGGCTTCACTTTCTGTAAACAAATGCAACAGAACCACCACGACTACCCTATAATTAGTCAGCAATCTTCCTCTGGCTCTTTGTCGATAGTTAGATCATTATCCCAGCTTCTGTCAGCCATCCTTTCTTCCAGTGTCCCGGCTAGACGAGCCTGGATCGATGTGTTTTTACGATTACACTTTTTCTTTTTCAAAATACCTAGAAAGTATTTCATCTTGGTTGTTTGAATTACTTCAGGTTTAGTTAAAACAACAATGCCTATGGCATCTATGACGTCTTCTGCAACATAGCGGGCCATTAGCACCTCTGCTTCTTCAACTGTTATGTCAGGAAATGGGACCGACAGCATCTTGATAGCTGTCGTCCTAATTTCAGAACTTTCTTCATGTTGAGCCGTCTGGAAAGCACCTTCCAAATCCATTTCTATCTCTTTCGCACGCAGATCATCAGATGGCTGAAAGGTTTGTGAGTTTTTGATGGAAAATATAATGCTAACTATCTTACCGGATTTTCCCCTCAGACCTGTTTTGTATTCGCATCTAATGTCTGACTTCTCATTAACTTCTTTGATAGCCACATCAAGTATCCGTCGTTTGAATTCACGCCAGTCCTTGGTCGATCTAGCAAAATCCAACGTTATCATGATGCCATAGACACTGACTTCCACGCTATCGGTTCTTTCACGCCGAATAGTTACCCAATGGTACTTCCGCAGCCACTGGTACAATCTCATTGAATGAGCACGCTTCAGCAGCCTGATTTGATCAGCTAGTATCGTGTTGAAACGCATTTCCTTGGTCAAGGCTGTGAGGTATGGCGAAACCTCATCACTGATTGCGAAATAGGCTTCCGCAATGTTATTGGTATTTTTGAAAAACTTGGTCAGTGACGCCTTAAAAAGCGGAATCGTCCCTCTGTAGTCGTACTTATCATCCGTCCCAAGAATTGTTAGATGTAACGATTGAACCTCTTTACAGGCATTAGGGAAAGTCTTGTATATGTAGGTTCTGCTAAAGCCTATACCTATCCGATCCAACTCGGCAGCATCAAGCTTCACGGCTTGCATATCACCACTTTCACGAGAATTAAGCTTTGTCAGGATCTCATAAAGTATTTTCTGTCCAGCATTTGAGAGTGAGTAAGCTAGTTCATCAAAATCATGCCTGATACAAATCTGACCAGATTGATCGTTAGATAAATTTAGAGGCAACTGGTTTTCAATCTTTTCCAATTCCATGTAACAAACAACCTATGACCTGTTAGTGCGAACTTTATTTTGCCACCACTTTTCGCAGATGCGCAAATATTTGGAAACCAACACTTATCAGTCCACTTTACAACACAGCTGAGAGCTTAAAAGTGGCCAAATCAGTTAGACAAAACCACTAAGTGTATTGGAAAGTGGATTAGATAAACGGGTGGGAAATACTGGGAATAGCTCAGCTGTGTTGGAAAGTGTACAGGGTACATTTTTTTTGACCCTGCTTCCTAAATAGAAATAAGAAATAAGAAATAAGAAATAAGAAATTAAAAACAAACTGGAAGGTGTAAAAGTGTTTGGTGGCAGACATTACTGTTCCCGCTTTTATACACATAACGGTATGTTCCTGTTCTTCATCTGTCACGGCACCAACCCAGCTGACAGGTTGTAATGTTGACCGTCTTTAAGCAGAGCTTCTTACGGACCTGCTGTTGAACAAGTTGAAGATACTGCCAATCTCCTCAAAGAATGTGTGGCAGTCCTATTACCGATCACGTGGGTATGAAATATATTTTCGCCTACAAAGACCATAGGCATGAAGCACCATGGTCGATTGAGTTAGAAACAGTCAAACATAGCGTTAAATACAGAATGCGCCATAGGCGTTGGAAAGCTGGTTCACGATGTATTCACTGCTCTGAAAAAAGATATAGATACTCTAAGAGCTAGATAAAAAAATAATGTGAACTAAAAACAAAATTAACTTTCTATGCGGTCTTTAGAGAGGAACTGGGTTTTACGAATACTCGGAAAAAATTGTTTCCATAATTGACTTGTCCAACAAGACTAGAGATTAAAGAAATACATTACTTTTCTTGTTACTTGAGATAATATTACGCATGCAACAAGCATCTTCATAAACTGGCAGTTCTAGCGATGGAAACTTTGCTCAGGAAGTCTGAATACACCTATTGGTGATACTTAAATATCATATGTGGATCTCTGCGCTGCCAAGCATAGGTAATCAATCATACCATCATGGTTACAGTAAAAGTTACATGCTGAACGGTCGAGTATGTTCTATTGCAAAATATTATTCAGCTGATAGCTCTTTTGGCTTCATATTTTTCATGACTTCCATTACCAATGGTAGGCCTTTCTCCTCACAGCAGGCTACCAACCTATAAGGTACTATAGTATGATACTGTTATCAGGCAAAATAATAGAATTACTTCACTTTGGTTAATGATTAAAGTGTGCTTAAAACCAAACTCCCAACTTGTAGGTGTTTTCCTTGTTTAGACTCTCCGCTGAAGGCCGTGTGGCCCTTGATCATATAGTTACAAGGGACAACGATAGGCGGCAAATTAATGAATTATAGGCAAAAGTTGGTATGCTACATACACTTAGACTTTAAATAAACCGCTAGTGATATCAAAGCCTGTATCATACGTACTTCAAAGCGATTGTAGGATACCATCCTCGTGTAATGATCTGATTTATGTTGTATGATCAATCGGTGGTAATAGTGATTGAAATTGAGAAAGACACCATGATGGGAATGGATGATAATGGTCATTACTCTACTTAGGGATAGTGTGGATATAATTTAAACCATTTTTAATGACAGGCTAGTTATCTGTGCCATTGTGATTCACAATGTTATACAGCAATGATCAACATCACAGGATACACTCAAAATAGGCACGATAGCCTACAGTTCGTTATCTTTGGTGTGGTAATCGAAAGATGCTAAATAGCCTAGCTCACCTGTCTTTAACCGTCGAACTAAAGGTAATTAAGGCGGTAACTTAGTGTAATATCCAGCACTATGGCTCCCTTGTACCAAGGAAAATGGAGATATAATCTTTCAAGTTAATAAGCCAAGATTATACCTATCAGGTGCTCAGCGTGCTCATCATTCATTAAATTAACTCTGGACAAAATGAGCAATTCCAACAACCAGACCTTTAGGCTTTATCTGGTGTCAAAAATGAAGCTGAAACTAAACTTAGTAGAGAACACAAAGTTAGAACCTTAAAGGTATACTTGAGGCGGTGTTGTTGTTACTCCGCGTGAGCTCATAAATCATTCTATAGAGTAATGCAAGTTGAGCAGGTCATAAATGTGTTTCGAAAGTTTCAGGCAATACAAGCTAAACACGATAGTCAACTTTTAAAGGTTTTCTTTTCCATAGTTTAATCATATAGCCGTATTGGCTTAAGCTATTTAAATTAGGGAATGCACGACTTCCCGTGGAAGTAAGAAAAGTTAAACATCACGCAAACTAATGTATGACCTAGAAAATTTTCATAGCCAGAGCAATCAGGTCCCTAAATAATCCATGCGGCTAAACATGACAAGGTCTGTTTAAGTGTAAGACACTATGCTTGCACCTTTTGAAATACCTCATCATTGACGTATTAATCTTTCATTAAATCATACATTATCATCTAGCGATTTTACTAAGCCAATAAAGGCAGTTATTGCGATTCTGTTGCATCTATTTCCAGTAGGTGAAACTGACCTATCTTCAGATACAACTACCACACCAGAGAGCAAAAATAACGTGAGTGCTACAAGATAATCCATTGCGCTATGTAGGCTTCATCATTTTTGTACATATGTATGTTACAGGAAAAGAGTAATCAGAGTACTTTATTGACTGGCAAAGGCTCCGAAGGAGTCATTAGGAACTTCGCAAAAAAACGCGTCAGCGCCTACAGCCCTTGGATGTCAATGGCTATAGGCAAAATTTACGTGACAACTCGCGGTATTCTAGGTTTTACAGAGTTTGACCATATGATGGTCCCAACTTAAGTCAATGACAATCAAGTAATGTTAGACTTTTCTTGCTTCCCAAGCAAAGTCTAGCATCTAGTATACATATCTATTATTTATAAATTATGTTCTATTAAATATTCTTTTATGGCTTCTCTGGCAATGGCTGACATAGACCTGTGCTCATGTTTAGCGCGTTTCCTTTTTTTTGCTAATGCCTCCAACTCATCATAAATGGTTACAGGTAAGGCGATAGTCAAACGCTCGATGGCCTCTATGTTCTGTTTTGACAATCCATAAGGCTTGTCTCCAAGCTCATTAGCTAGCGCATCTGCAGCGTCATAGTCAGCTAGTTTTTTGTTTTTTGCCTGCCGGCTGACTGGCTTAACCATTGTTAAATACCTCATTAAACAGGGCTGTTATCTCAATACTAGCTTGTTTGTTGTTACTTTCTAAAACTGATAATCCTTCACTCATAACGTCTCGGTATGACTTCCTATATTGGCCGATCGAGTTTAAGGCTTCAAACTCTGGAAACTCGGCAACGTATGTTTTGAAATCATGCCTCTCGGATTCAATGACTTTCACGTTAGTTGAGGCCATTGTTTGATAGATCAATACTCTTAAATCAGGATTCAAGTCTTTAACACGTATAACCTGCTCCTGTAATTCTACGAGAGTGTCTAAATCTAGTTGGCTGCATTGGTGTGGTGCAATGATAATTTCGGCAACTGTGGCAGCGGTTATCATCTCCCGGCTGTTTCTTCCGGAGACATCGACCAGCACTCCATCAAATTTTTCATTAAGGCGCTGAAGTGTCTTTGCGAGGTTGTCGTATTTCTGAACCAAGGTGATAGATGGGACAAGATCCGCAGATTCTCTTTCCTGATACCAGCGGGCCGCACTCCCCTGTCGATCAGCATCAACTAGACAAACGTCGTAATCATTTTTTGCAAGTGCTATGGCAAGATTACAAGCAATAGTCGTTTTACCTGAACCACCTTTATTTGAACCTATTAAAGTAATCATAAATATGAATCCTTATATATAATTTCCTAATTATGATATATGTTTTATTAAAACATAGTTAGATTTATTTATAATGCTGATGTGCGACGTTTTTAGAGGTCATAAAGGGCAAAATACCCTAGCTCCCGATGGGTACAGTGCACATAGAGTACGTAATGCAATATAATTTACATCTGGTAACTCCACTCTATGCTTGGGCACTCTCATAGGTTTACTGTACCAACGGTAGCTAATCTTCATACTTCGTTCAATTAACGTGAAGGAAACCAATGCTGAAATACAAAAGTTTGCCCATATACAATGGTATTGTAAGTATCACATTATTTTATTCCGAAGAGGCGATGTAGGGTAATTTACGACATGCGCCGGAAGCATCTTGGAGAAATTCCACGTAAATTTATCAGCAGGTGGAGTTACAAGATTTTGAATGGCATTTGATGCCAGATCATGTACATATGAGGATTAGTATCCTACAGGAATATCTAGTTCCACAAATAGTTGGTTACCTGAAGGGAAAGTGCACAATTGGGATTGCGAATAACTTTACAGGGAGCACAAAAACTTCAATGCTAGTACTTATAGGCAAGAGGCTACTTTGTCTCAACAATTGGGCTTACTGAAGAGGTTGTGAGAACGTACATCAGAGATCAAGAAAAGAATGATTTTAATAGAGTAATAGAGATAGGTGTGGTTCCATTACTATGACGCCACATTCCTTATGGAAGTTCCAATACGCCTGCGATATCAGCTTAAATCCAGTAGAGTAGCATCAACAGAGCCTCTGCCACGTGCAAACTTAACTTTGCCAAGTTAGATGTGTACGTCATTGATCTAATTGGCGGCAAGCCATCTCAATGACTCCACTGACAATATGATAGCAGGTATTCAGCTCCTTGTTATATCAGAGCTTGAGCCGGGTTTTTGAGGATAGTTTGCACACTATCAATGACTTCCAGGTTTGTCATACCTCTCTTTCGTGCGCTTTTACGGATTCCCCTAGCAACCTTGTCAGACCTCTCCCCCTGAGTATCTTCAGGTACCGTTCTGCCACCGGCTTTCAATAGCCTCATACCTCTTGTAGTGTAGGCAGAAACCGGCTTTCCATTGATATTCAAGTACATGTATAAAGTCCATAATGATGGTTGCCTTAACTCCTTTCTTTTTCATAATCCACATAACCAGTTTCCGCTGATGAGTACGCTTATCAATAACAATGGCCCACTGCCGTTTCTGCTCCTAATCTTGCCTGAATGCTTCCTCTAAAGCTTCTTTTATTACGACTTTCGCCTTCCTTTCTATGCTGGCTAACACTCTCTTATTCCTGACTATAGGACGGAATTTCACAACGTTGTCGCTCTTCCGATTCATATCCATAATCGATTCTGTCGTTCGATGAACGTGGTTTACCGTGTAACCGGTGGCACCAACCAGAGGCATTCTGTTTGCGATCTTTCTTCTTTCTCTGACTGAGCCTAGTTTGCAGCTTTTGCTGACTCTTTTGCGCGTTTTCCCGGATTGCTTCCCTCAACCTTTACGGACGCATCACCAGCCATTACCGTCAAAATTGAGGATCTGCAGGTCTCCTGTTTGCTCAATCCCAGCCCTGTACTGTTCGTAAAACCTCAAAGTCTTGAGCTATATCTGCTACTAGTGACATAGCCTGTCGTTTTCCCACTATCCTGCGGTAACTATCATGATGCTGTTTAATCGTTCGATCATAAGAACTATGCATCACATCACTGATAATTTTCACCACCCCACATCAGAGTACTTGGCAGTATTGAGATTTAACTGAGCATCAAGCGAAACATTCTGGCTTGCTTCTGCTGGCTGTAACTGCGACGCATGATTACTGCAGCACCAAACAAGCTGGTCAGTTATCGTGTGGTATTTTAGTACGCCGTAATTTCTCTACTTACCGTTGTTACCAGTTAGCGACGATTACTGCGGCTCAGCGTTGGTCTGCTTATCCAGATACCCATGGAGGAGAAAGCACAACACTTCGTTGCCTTCAATCTAGATATAGCTATCTTTGGTGCTGCTCTTGTTGGAGAGTTGTTTCAAGATGCTAAATAATAGCGTCCAAATTATCACTAGTTGGTAAGAATAATAAATAATCTATGGTATTGGCGCAGGATGCATTCACAAGAAACAGTGTTATGGAGTTATTGGCTTGATGAAGGTATATTATCATAAAGTCACTCTTTTCGTTGCCTAATACAGCGAAAACACTTATGTTTCATCGGCTGTATTATCGTATCAAAAGAGCGCACCAAATGCCTTTCACCATTTGGACAGTATGATTCAGGGAAATATTAATCATTCAAGCTTGTTTCATATGGTAAGAGAATAATGGTAATAACACTTTGTGTTATGTGTTATGGGTTATGCTGCTTTACAGCACAGAATATGATATAAGCTGGAAAACAAAGATGATTATTACCAAATCATGAGGAAGAGCCATACCTTAATTGGTATTATCCTAGTTCCAGACAATTAATTAGTTAACGATCAATAATCAAGAGAGACATATGGTTTGCTTGAAGGAAATATAATGTACGATCATACATATTTCAGGTGTTTTTTACGAACCTGTATATTCCTGATATTAGTTGTGAAAGACAGGTGACAAGTACAGCAGAACCTAGATAACATCTGAACTATAGAATGGATACCAATATAGGTTCATATCTTAATATCATGTCACGGTGTACAATAATACAGTTTTAGAACTTAATCTCTGTGGTTTAAAACATAGTAGCAATGTTTTGGTCTTGCTTTTGGCAGACTATATTGAACTATCTCAAATTCAATAAAAATACTTGCTCAATAAACTAAGTCTAGCTTCGCTGGTGAATATATAATGATCAATACAACAGTGACCAATCTCCATTGCTAATCTGTCAAGCAATATGGTGTCAAGACATGACTTACTTAAAATCGCATCTGAAAAAAATAAACCAACTTTTTTTCTTTTTTATTAGATAAGGAAAGATTTATTCTAATAACCGCTTTCAGCTTGTTGTATTAGGGTAATCCAAAATGCAGTTAAAAATACATTAGATGGAGATAACTTAACACTGCCAAGAATAATCACATATAGTATAAAACAATATGAAAAGTATTATGAGTTTGCCTTGTTAGTCCATAGTCTTAAGATATCAGTAACTGCTGGTGAACCAGATATAACCAAGAAGTGGATAGAACTCGGCGCAAAAGTTACTGCTGAGCTGTTAGCTCCTGCATTGCAGGTCTCGACCACAAACGGCGATCCATATAAAACCAAGGAGTGGATAGAATTCGGCGCACCAAATATCTGGTTGTACTAAGGAGCGTATCGTATGCCCCACCTGTTGATAGTTGAATGGTCAACGTTAATCACTCAAGCTACTAGATTTCGATAACTTGGCCCGTAGGCAAAGTACCAGTGGACAGCTTGAATAATGGTGGAAATATTAAAGCAGCGTTAGTTCTCACGTAAGTTGCAATAGAACCATAAAAGGAGATACGAATTGGTCTTCCTTGTGGGTGATGATTTTTTGGTTGATGTAAATCATAATGGCACCATTTGGTGATTTATGGTTCAGTGCACCAATCTTCTTTCTAAATAGATAGCTATTTTCTTTCCTCATTGCCATCTAACCTAAGCATACTTCACGTCTAAACTTACGACCCCATTTCCCCTAGAAGTAGAAGGTGCATCATAGCCAAGAACAAAATTCAGTTTAAGAAAAGCATGAGCCTTATAGAGTTCTTTCAGTAAAATGACCAAGAACAACAATGGCGTGACCAGTTTTCCAAATGGAGGTGGCAGAATTGATTTGAATGTCCTCTGTGTTGTTGTCTGGAATATGGCACCTAAAAACTCGTGAGCTCTACCAGTGCAATCGCTGCTGTCCCCAGACATCATTGACCAGTGCCAGCATTCTGGAATGTTAGAAACATGCCATTTACCACTTGGTTTCTATGCATATTTTTAATGACTCAGATAGAAAATGACATATCGGACATAGAGCTCTAGAGACAGCTGGGAATCTCTTATAATGCTGTGTGGCGCTTGAAGCACAAGCTTATGCAGGTAATGAAAGAGCGTGATGACAGCCGTCCTTTGCAGGGACATGTTCAGATGAATGATTCCTACTGGGCGTACAAACCAACTAGGAAAACCACTCGTTGTATATGCATTCCAGCATGGTTACCAGTTCCCGGGAAAATGAGCTGGAACTCTGAGCGCAAAAGCATCACGGTTATCATACCTGCTGTGTTGTCAATGATGTCCTTGGTGCATTCACAGAAATAGCCGACAGGACCAACTCATACAACAGTGGTGACAGGAGGTGGTCACTAATAAATGGATAATGAGTTGTTTCCGTGGATCAACACCATGATCTGGGGCGTAAAAATTTCTCTGAAAGCCAGTTAGCACAATATTAGCCAGAAGCATCTGCCAAGATACCTTGATGAATATTGCTATCTATGCACCAGGCGCTTTGATTTGCAAACAATGGTATCAAGGCTTGGTTACATGGCTGCACGAACTTGCCCATGCTAGCATGGCCACTTAATCTGGCTGATGGGCAGTGGTAACAAGATGTCCTTTTGTTGGAAGATATTGCTAGATTAAGTATGTTAATTTTACTATAGAATTAGAAGGTCTTTTAGTTCATTCCGTGTGTTAGTTAGTTCTCTATATTGATATAATTTAGATTTCTTATTGACGTCAGGGTTTAAAACCTCTTGTGTTTTAGTAGCTGAAATTATTCCAATTAATCCAGTAAGTGATTCATGTATGCTTTCTTTATATACAGTATCTACTAATTTATTATAGAATTGCCTTTGTACGCTGTTTATCTGAGACTCTGCTGTTGCAAAAAAACGTGGATAGTCAAGATTGGTTTCCATATCTTTTAAAAATATAGAATTAACATCAAAATCAAGATATTTATCTTTTTCTATTTTATCCTTTTTAGCTGCTTTTTTGCCATGTGTAACTGCTAATTTAACCACTTTTAAAGATTTTTTAACCACTGTAGAACCTGCAGAAATAGTTGCACTGGCTAATGATGGTGCAAATATTGAAGCAACACCTAATGATATTCCTAGGAAAGGTAATAATGGTGAAATAGCAGCAATGGTTCCTCCAACACCACCACCTATAACTGTAGTTGCTGCGGCTAACTTGGCTCCAAGTATAAGTTTGTGTTTATGAGCAAATAATCTTGATTTAATTAAATCAACACTGAAAGAATCATTGTGATTACTCTCTATTTGTAGTGAATAAAAGAACAAAGCATAAGCTGATATTATTTTTTTATCAGGTTCTTCACCATTTAGATTTGGGTAAGATGAAGAAATGCTTTCATATTTACGCTGAACAATGGATTTAATCATTTCATAGGTTTTTTCTATGATTTTTGTTTTTTGATCTTTTCCAAAGAAGAAAGTGTCTTTTAATTCACGGTCAATTTTATTGAATATATGAGCAAATAATATATTACTAAAATCTAGTGTGCTTTCTAAAAAACCACGGTACAATTCTCCCCATATGATTTTGCTAAGATTAGTTAAAGCTAATCCATCGTTTGCATGAATTTTATCTATACTTAGCGGGTCTGAACGCACAGCGCTTGAGCTTTCAACTATTGCTCTAAGTGAAATTTTAAGGAAATGTCTTGATTTTTTATCTATAGCTTCTAACTCATGGTAATTATCATTGCCACCAGATGCACTATTGGGATTTTCTATTTCTTTATATGTAGGAGAGTGACCTTTACCATCTGGATGCTCAGTATAACCTAATAGCTCGTTAGGTAGATCTAAAGATTTAGACATCGCTGATGTTACGGGACCAGTAAAAGTTTTACAGTAGATTTTAGCATGTTTGCGATGATCTATATAATATTCATCAGTTAATACTGAATTGAAAAATTCAATATCATTTAGAGTGGTAAAAAACTTTGCTATACTACTATCTTCTTCTATTTTAGAAACCTCGCATTTATCTATTTTTACTTCTATCTCATATATAGCATTTGGTACTTCTATATTCTTAATTATTTCATACATTGCTTTATTTCTTTGAAATGACAACCAAGCAACAGCATTAAAAGATGTTTGTAGTCCAAAGGCACCCTCGTGCCCAATAGTTTCACTTATCAATTCTTTAGAATCTATCGCCGAGGTAAATATTCCTTTTATTTGATCATATCCAATCTTATCAAGACGATTCCACTTGTCTTTTATTATATTGCCTATTTTATCATTATTGCATATGTCATCAACAGTTGTTATTGGTATATCCACTCCAAATACCGCTATTTTAAAATCATTTTTTGGAATGTAAATCCCATTATTGAAAATACCGTTTGCATGGTGTTTGTTGTCTTTAGATTTGTATTTCGTAACCTCGTCTTCAGCTCCGCTTTTTGTCTTAGTATTTATTACAATTACGCTTGATTCCATTTGTTCTTTGAGCATCTTCTGAAATCTTTCATCTGTTTGATAATCGATCCCTGCTGGAATAACTCTCAGTATTAAATTTGAAGGCTTGACATATTCTACATACATTCTTTCTCGAGCATCAGCATCTTGTTTATCATCATCAAGGATATCCCCTGGAAGATCAACCAGTGTTAGCCTCTGACAGGAAGGTGATAATATCCTTACATATAAAGTTTCTGGTGAAATATTCCCTTTTATATTACTTTGAGTTTCCAACATATACCTATTTAATTCTTGGATATTATTACATATCACCCCATTTTTATTACCTTCACTCCATACTTTTGCTTGAAAAACTTCACTATTATAGATTTGATAAACAATTGGTTGTCTTGTGCTAGTACCATCACTAATGACTGTTTTTATACCTGTCCATGATGCAACAAGAGAAGATTTTCCAGAACTTTGCTTGCCACAAACAACAATATGACACGTATCAATATTTCTTTCACTAAGGTATTTATTAGCTAGAAACAATTTACTTGATAGTTTATCAAAAAAATCAAAATATTTTTTTTGCTCGATATCATCGATTTCAGTGTGTTTTATAAATGAATCTTTTGATTCACGAAAGTTTAATAAACTAAAAAAATCATTCCTAATGCGTAAATAACAACTATATAGTAATTTTTTTGACTCTATACTGTCTTTGACAACATTAACACTCGTTCTCTTTAAAGATAATGTTGATTGAATGTCATACTCGCCTTTAGATGATGGTGGTTTTTTATACTCATTGTAAGATTTTTTATAACTTCTAATTCCAGATCTTCTATTACAAGAAGGAGCTACTAGCTCACAAGGAACTTGATTAAAAACTTGTGTGGCTATGTTAGCTTTTCCATGTGATGATAAATGGTATTGTTGTAGATGTATTTTACTAACACTTCTGCGGTCTATTGATGAACGTTCATAATCACATTCTTCTTTTTTCCTAACTCTTACTGGAGAAGATTCATCTTTAACTATACTACCATGTGTACTATTTGAATCATGCGCCTCATTTGAGGTGTAACTTCTTCTCTGGTCATAACTACCATATCCAGCTCTTCCTAAACCATCTTTGCCGTACATAATTTCCTCAAAATATTATAAGTAATCTGCTCCAAAAGCCTTGATTAAACCATAGTCTAAAATCAGTAAAGATACTGATAACAAACCCTTGTACGAATTAGCTATATTTTTACTAATGCTTTTGAGCAGTTACTATTATATATATCCAGCAGTAGCTGTTTAGGTAAAAAAGCAGAACGTCATCAATTGACCTGAAACTCCTCCCTTGCATTAGAAGGCTTCTTACGACCAACCAAACGTTGTTTCTGCATCATAAAACCGCATATATCAACAATTAATGCTATTTGTAAATTACTTGGTCATATACATGGTGCCTACCATAAAAGTCTGAATTTCATCTATATCATTGGAGTTAAAATCAACTCATGATAGCCTAACAGGGTTGACTTCATGGTTGCTTATTTCAAGAACTGATACAGTTAGGGAGAGGCGCTACATATGCATAGCAAGCCTTAATTACGACAACCTGTTGTTCCTTAAAGATTGATGATCTATATCCACAGTCTTATATTGTAATATTAACCACCATATTCATCACTATACGAGTGTTACATAGTAACGAAATGTTCTACCTTTTCATTTTATTATTTTAAAGAAACAGTTTTTTTGAATTCTAGGATTCGCTCGTTCTCGTACCTAGGAAAATAAAAATAAAAATAAAGGTCGTAACAACTATTTCCTCAGGTTTAGAACCAATAACAATGTGTGAAGAGATCATGCTTGAAGTCATGCAAACAAAATGACCTGTTCTTGGTGGAACTATCAAATCCAGCTTAATTGGCCACTTTGGCTTCAAACTCTGAATGAAATGCTACAAGCCATAACCAGTTTCAAAAGCATATAAATTTAGATATATACAAGTCTTAGAATGATAAAATACCGTGAGTTAGATGGTGAAAGATAGGTGAGCTAGGCCACTTAGCTATCTTTCTAATACCAACTCAGAGATAACTAACTGAAGACTATCGTGCCTATTGTGAGTACATCCTATTATAATTGATTTATGTATGAAATTGTGAATCACTATGATATAGATAACTTACCTGTTATTCAACATAATTTAAATTATTTCCAGACTAACGCAAGTGAAATAATGACTATTACCATTAGTCGCCTTTTGCAATTACAATCATTATTACCAATGACTGATCTCTCAACATAAATCAAACCATTCCACGAACAAAGTATCCTACAATCGTTTTGTAGAACGTATGAACCAAGCTTTGATACCACTATCGGTTTATCTAAAGTATTAGTATATGTAGCAACCATATGATCAAAAACCACACGGTCTTCAGTAAGAGGCTATACAAGGAAAACGCCTACAGGCTGTAAATTTGGTTTTAATTTACACTTTAATCATTAACCGTATTGGAACAATTCTATTATTTTACCTGATAACCGTATCAGTGCCAGATCTAAGCGAATAGTTGTCTGATTGGATTTATGGAGATAAGGCTATGCCCCTGAGAAGTTGGTAGCATGATTGGAGGAGAAAGGCCTAACCATGGTAATGTACGTCATAAAAAATATGAAGACAAAAGAGCTGAAGGTCTTTGATCAAGTAATGTTGAGGAAACGGTCAGTAATAGAAAGTGTAAATGATCAGCTGAAGAATATTTACCAGCTTGAACATACGTGACACCGTACACCATTTAACTTTGCTGTAACCCTAATAGCATGATTGACTGCCTATGCGCGCCGGCGCATAAACTCACATATTTATGTTACAGTACTAACAGAAGGTGGCACAATGACTTTCTGAGCGTCAAACTCACGTTAATTTAGTTTGTTACATGATGCGCAAAGGACAATATGGCCGGATGCAGTGGCTAATTCCTGTGACTTCTGTTAATCTTTGTTAGGGTAGTTGTATCTGAAGATAGGCAGGCTTCAATTTCTGGAAACAAATGCAACAGAGCCACCACGTCTACCATATAATTAGTCAGCAATTTTCCTCTGGCTCTTTGCCGATAGTTAGATCATTATCACAGCTTCTGTCAGCCATCCTTTCTTCTAGTGTCCCGCCTAGACTAGGCTGAACCGATGTATTTTTACGATTGTACTTTTTCTTTTTCAAAATACCTAGAAAGTATTTCATCGTGGTTGTCTGAATTACTTCAGGTTTAGTTAAAACAACAATTCCTATGGCATCTATGACGTCTTCTGCAACATAGCTGGCCATTAGCACTTCTGCTTCTGCAACTGTTATGTCAGGAAATGGGACCGACAGCATCTTGATAGCTGTCGTCCTAATTTCAGAACTTTTTTCATGTTGAGCCGTCTGGAAAGCACCTTCCAAATCCATTGCTATCTCTTTCGCACGCAGATCATCAGATGGCTGAAAGGTTTGTGAGTTTTTGATGGAAAATATAATGCTAACTATCTTACCGGATTTTCCCCTCAGACCTGTTTTGTATTCGCATCTAATGTCTGACTTATCATTAACTTCCTTGATAGCCACATCAAGTATCCGTCGCTTGAATTTACGCCAGTCCTTGGTCGATCTAGCAAAATCCAACGTTATCATGATGCCATAGACACTGACTTCCACGCTATCGGTTCTTTCACGCCGAATAGTTACCCGATGGTGCTTCCGCAGCCACTGGTACAATCTCATTGAATGAGCACGCTTCAGCAGCCTGATTTGATCAGCTAGTATCGTGTTGAAACGCATTTCCTTGGTCAAGGCTGTGAGGTATGGCGAAACCACATCACTGATTGCGAAATAGGCTTCCGCAATGTTATTGGTATTCTTGAAAAACTTGGTCAGTTACGCCTTAAAAAGCGGAATCGTCCCTCTGTAGTCGTACTTATCATCCGTCCCAAGAATTGTTAGATGTAACGATTGAACCTCTTTACAGGCATTAGGGAAAGTCTTGTATATGTAGGTTCTGCTAAAGCCTATACCTATCCGATCCAACTCGGCAGCATCAAGCTTCACGGCTTACCTATCACCACTTTCACGAGAATTAAGCTTTGTCAGGATCTCATAAAGTATTTTCTGTCCGGCATTTGAGAGTGAGTAAGCCAGCTTATCAAAATCATGCCTGATACAAATCTGACCAGATTGATCGTTAGATACCTTTATAGGCAACTGGTTTTCAATCTTTTCCAATTCCATGTAACAAACAACATATGACCTGTTAGTGCGAACTTTATTTTGCCACCACTTTTCGCAGGTGTGCAAATATTTGGAAACCAACACAGCTGAGAGCTTAAAAGTGGCCAAATCAGTTAGACAAAACCACTAGGTGTATTGGTAAGTGGACTACGGGTGTTGGAAAGTGTATTAGATAAACTGGTGGGAAATACTGGAAACAGCTCAGCTGTGTTGAAAAGTGTACAGATTCCATTTTTTTTGACCCTGCTACCTAAATATAAATAAGAAATTAAGAAAATAAAACAAACTAAAAGGTGTAAAAGTGTTTGGTGGCAGACGTGACTGTTCCAGCTTTTATACACTAACGGTATGTTCCTGTTCTTCTTCTGTCACCGCACCAACACAGCTGACAGGTTGTAACGTTGACCGTCTTTAAGCAGAGCTTCTTATGGACCTGCTATTGAACAAGTTGAAGATACTCCCAATATCCTCAAAGGATGTGTGGCAGTCCTATTACCGATCACGTGGGTATGAAATATATTTTCGCCTACAAAGACCATAGGCATGAAGCACCATGGTCGATTAGTTAGAAACAGTCAAACATAGCGTTAAATACAGAATGCGCCATAAGCGTTGCGCAGGCTGGTTCACGATGTATTCACGGCTCTAAAAAAAGGTATGGATACGCTCTGAGCTGGACAAAAAGAATAAGGTGAACTATTAACAAAATTAACTTTCATCAAAATTGGCTATTAGGTCAAATATGCGGTCTTTAGAGAGAAACTGTTTTTTACGAATACTCGGCTGAAATTGTTTTAATACTGGACTTGTCCAACAAGACTCAAGGTTAAAGAAATACATTACTTTTCTTGTCACTTGAGATAATAGTCGCATGAATTCATGCATCTTCATACACTGTCAGTTCTAGCTATGTAAACTTTGCTTAGTAAGTCGGAATACACTCTTGGCAGTACTGAAATACCAATATGTGAATTTCTGCGCTGCCTAGCATAGGTAATCAATTATACCATCATAGTTATAGTAAAAATTAAATGCTGAACAGTCGAGTATGTTCGGTTGCAAAATATTCTTCACCTGATGGCTCTTTTGGCTTCATATTTTTCATGATTTCCATTACCAATGGTTAGGCCTTTCTCCTCACAGCAGGCTACCAACCTCTCAGGGACTATAGTAATGATACTGTTATCAGGCAAAATAATAGAATCCCTTTACGTCAGTTAATGATTACAATGTAATTAAATTCACACTGGCAATTTGTGGCGCTTTCATTATTTAGCCTCTCCACTGAATACCGTGTGGCTTTTGATCCTATACTTGCAAGTGACAACGATGGGCGGCGAATTAATGAATTCTAGGAAAAAGTTGGTATACTACATACACTCATACTTTAGATAAACCGCTAGTAGTATCAAAGCCTGTTTCATAAAAACTACAAAACTATTGTAGGATACCATCCTCGTTAAATGGTCTGATTTATGTTGTATGATCAATCGGTGGTAATAGTGATTAAAATTGAGAAAGACACTATGATGAGAATAGATGATAATGGCCATTATTCTACTTAGGGATAGCTTGGATATAATATAAGTCATTTTTAATGACAGGTTAGTTATCTGTACATTATGATTAAAATGCTATACAGCAATAATCAACATCACAGGATACCATCAAAATAGGCACGATAGCCTTCAGTTCGTTATCTTTGGTTTGGTAATTGAAAGATGCTAAATAGCCTAGCTCACATGTCTTTCACCGTCGAACTAAAGGTAATTAAGGCGGCAACTTAGTGTAATATCCAGTACAATAGCTCCCTTGTACCAAGGAAAATGTAGATATGATCTTTCAAGTTAATAAGCCAAGATTGTACCTATCAGGTGCTAAGCGTGCTCACCATTAATTAAATTGACTATGGACAAAATTAGCAATTCCAGCCACCAGACCTTTAGGCTTTATCTGGTGTCAAAAATGAAGCTAAACTAAACTTAGTAGAGAACACAAAGTAAGAACCTTAAAGGTACACTTGAGGCGGTGTTGTTGTTACTCCGTGTGAGCTCATAAAATCATTCTATAGAGTAATGCAAGTTGAGCTGGTCATAAATGTGTTTCGAAAGTATCAGGCAATACAAGCTAAACACGATGTTCAACTTTTAAAGGTTTTCTTTTCCATAGTTTAATCATATAGTCGTATTGGCTTAAGCTATTTAAATTATGGAATGCACAACTTCCCGTGAAAGTAAGAAAAGTTGAACATCATGCAACTTAATGTATGACCTAGAAAATTCTCATAGCCAGAGCAATCAGTTCCCTAAATAATCCATGCGGCTAAACATGACAAGGCCTGTTTAAGTGTAAGCCACTATGCTTGCACCTTTTGAAATACCCACGCATTGACGTATTAATCTTTAATTAAACCATACATTATCATAGAGCTATTTTACTAAGCCAATAAAGGCAGTTATTGCGATTCTGTTGCATCTATTTTCAGTAGGTGAAACTGGCCTATCTTCAGATACAACTACCACACCAGAGAGCAAAAATAACGTAAGTTCTACAAGATAATCCACTGCGCTATGTAGGCTTCATCCTTTTTGTACATATTTATGTTACAGGAAAAGAGTAATCAGAGTACTTTATTGACTGGCAAAGGCTCCGAAGGAGTCATTAGGCACTTTGCAAAAAAAAACACGTACGCGCCTACAGCCATTGGATGTCAATGGCTGTAGGCAAAATTTAGATGACGACTCGAGTTATTCTAGGTTTTACAGAGTTTGACCATATGATGGTACAAGCTTAAGTCAATGGCAATCAAGTAATGTTAGACTTTTCTTGCTTTCCAAGCAAAGTCTAGCATCTAGTATGCATATCTATTATTTATGAATTATGTTCTATTAAATATTCTTTTATAGCTTCTCTGGCAATGGCTGACATAGACCTGTGCTCATATTTAGCGCGTTTCCTTTTTTTTGCTAATGCCTCCAACTCATCATAAATGGTTACAGGTAAGGCGATAGTCAAACGCTCGATGGCCTCTATGTTCTGTTTTGACAATCCATAAGGCTTGTCTCCAAGCTCATTAGCTAGCGCATCTACAGCGTCATAGTCAGCTAGTTTTTTGTTTTTTCCATGCTGGCTGACTGGCTTAACCATTGTTAAATACCTCATTAAACAGGGCTGTTATCTCTATACTGCTTGTTTGTTGTTACTCTCTAAAACTGATAATCCTTCACTCATAACGTTGAGGTATGACTTCCTGTATTGGCCGATCGAGTTTAAGGCTTCAACCTTGGAAACTAGGCAACGTATGTTTTGACATCATGTCTCTCGTATTCAATGACGTTCACGTTAGTTGAGGCCATTATTTGATAGATCAGTACTGTTACATCAGGATTCAAGTCTTTAACACGTATAACCTGCTCCTGTAATTCTACGAGAATGTCTAAATCTAGTTGGCTTCATTGATGCGGTGCAATGATAATTTCAGCAACGGTGCCGGAGGTTATCATCTCCCTGCTGTTTCTTCCGGAGACATCAACCAGTACCCCATTAAATTTTTCATTTAGGCGCTGAAGTGTCTTTGCGAGGTTGTCGTATTTCTGAACCAAGATGATTGATGGAACAAGATCAGCAGATTCTCTTTCCTGATACCCGCGAGCCTAGATTACCTGTCGATCGGCATCAACTAGACAAACATAGTGATCATTTTTTGCAAGTACTATAGCAAGATTACAAACAATAGTCGTGTTACCTGAACCACCTGTATTTGAGCCTATTAAAGTAATCATAATTATGAATACTTATACATGATTTCCTTATTATGATATATGTTTTAAGGGATTAAATTTATTGCAACTACTGATTTGCTACTTTAAAAGAGATCACAAAGGTTAAAATCCACTAGGTACCAATTGGTGCAGTGCAAATAAAGTACGTAAGCGCAATATAATTAACATCTGATAAACCCAAGCTATGCTTGGGTACTCTCATAAGTTTACTGTACCGACGGTAGCTAATCTTCATACTTCGTTCAATTAACGTGAAGGAAACCAATGCTGAAATACAAAAGTTTGCCCATATACAATGGTATTGTAAGTATCACATTATTTTATTCCGAAGAGGCGATGTAGAGTAATTTACGACATGCTCCGGAAGCATCTTGGAGAAATTTCCCGTAAATTTGTCACTAGGAGTGGTTACAAGATTTTGAATGCATTTGATGCCAGATCATGCACATATGTGGCTTAGTATCCCACAGGAATATCTAGTTCCACAAATAGTTGGTTACCTGAAGGGAAAGTGCACAATTGGGATTGCGAAGAACCTTAGAGGTAAGCACAGAAACTTCAATGGTAGTACTTATAGGTAAGAGGCTACTTTGTCTCAACAATTGGGTTTGCTGAATAGGTTGTGAGAGCGTACATCAGAGATCAAGAAAAGAATTATTTTAATAGAGTAATAGAGATAGGTGTGGTTCCATTACTATGACGCCACATTCCTTATGGAAGTTCCAATACGCCTGCAATATCAGCTTAAATCCAGTAGCGTAGCATCAACAGAGCCTCTGCCACGTGCAAACTTAACTTTGCCAAGTTAGATGCGTACGTCATTGATCTAATGGGCGGCAAGCCCTTTCAATGACTCCACTGGCAATATGATAGCTGGTATCAAGCTCCTTGTTATATCAGAGCTTGAGCCGGTTTTTGATGATAGTTTGCACACTATCAATGGCTTTCAGTTTTGTCATATCTCTCTAGCGTGCGCTTTTTCGGATTCCCCTAGCAATCTTGTCAGACTCTCCCCTTAGTATCTTCAGGTACCGTTCTGCCACCGGCTTACAATAGCCCCATACCTCTTGTAATGTAGGCAGTAACAGGCTTTCCATAGATATTTAAGTACATGGATAAAGTCCATGATGATGGTTGCCTTAACTCCCTTCTTTTTCATAATCCAAGTACCTAGGTTCCGCTGATGAGTGCGCTTATCAATAACAATGGCCCACTGCCGTTTTTGCTCCGGATCTTGCCTGAATGCTTCCTCTAAAGCTTCTTTTATTACGACTTTCGCCTTCCTTTCTATGCTAGCTAACACTCTCTTATTCCTGACTATAGGACGGAATTTCACAACGTTGTCGCTCTTCCGATTCATATCCATAATCGATTCTGCCGTTCGATGAACGTGGTTTACCGTGTAACCGGTGGCACCAACCAGAGGCATCCTGTTTGCGATCTTTCTTCTTTCTCTGACTGAGCCTATTTTGCAGCTTTTATTGACTTTTTGCGCGTTTTCCCGGATTGCTTCCCTCAACCTTTACGGACGCATCACCAGCCATTACCGTCAAAATTGAGGATCTGCAGGTCTCCTGTTTGCTCAATCCCAGCCCTGCACTGTTCGTAAAAACCTCAAAGTCTTGAGCTATATCTGCTACTAGTTGCATAGCCTGTCGTTTTCCCACTATCCTGCGGTAACTATCATGATGCTGTTTCATCGTTCGATCATAAGAACTATGCATCACATCACTGATAATTTTCCCCACACCACATCAGAGTACTTGGCAGTATTGAGATTTAACTGAGCATCAACCGAAACATTCTGGCTTGCTGCTGCTAGCTGTAACTGCGACGCATGATTACTGCAGCACCAAACAAGCTGGTCAGTTATCGTGTGGTATTTTAGTACGCCGTAATTTCTCTACTTACCGTTGTTACCAGTTAGCGACGATTACTGCGACTCATCGTTGGTCTGCTTATCCAGATACCAATGGAGGAGAAAGCGCAACACTTCGTTGCCTTCAGTCTAGATATAGCTATCTTTGGTGCTGCTATTGTTGGAGAGTTGTTTCAAGATGCTAAATAATAGCGTCCAAATTATCACTAGTTAGTAAGAATAATAAATAATCTATGGTATTGGCGCAGGATGCATTCACAAGAAACAGTGTTATGGAGTTATTGGCTTGATGAAGGTATATTATCATAAAGTCACTCTTTTCGTTGCCTAATACAGCGAAAACACTTATGTTGCATCGGCTGTATTGTCGTATCAAAAGAGTCGCACCAAATTCCTTTCACCATTTGGACAGTATGATTCAGGGAAATATCAATCATTCAAGCTTGTTTCATATGGTAAGAGAATAATGGTAATGACACTTTGTCTGATGGGTTATGCTGCTTTACAGCACAGAATATGATATAAGCTGGAAAATAAAGCTGATTATTACCAAATCATGAGGGAAAGCCATACCTTAATTGGTATTATCCTAGTTCCAGACAATTAATTAGTTAACGATCAATAATCAAGAGAGACATATGGTTTGCTTGAATGGAATATAATGTTCGATCATACATATTTCAGGTGTTTTTTACGAACCTGTATATTCCTGATATTGGTTGTGAAAGATAGGTGACAGGTGCAGCAGAACCTAAATCACATCTTAACTATATAATTGATACCAATATAGGTTCATATCTTGATATCATGTCATGGTGTACAATAATACAGTTTTAGAACTTAATCTCTGTGGTTTAAAACATAGTAGCAATGTTTTGGTCTTGCTTTTGGCAGACTATATTGAACTATCTTAAATTCAATAAAAAATACTTGCTCAATAAACTAAATCTAGCTTAGCTGGTGAATATATCATGATCAATACAACAGTGCCAAATACCCATGCTAATCTGTCAAGCAATATGGTGTCAAGACATGAATTACTTAAAATCGCATCTGAAACAAATCAACCAACTTTTTTTTCTTTTTTATTAGATCAGGAAAGATTTATTCTAAAACCGCTTTCGGCTTGTTGCATTAGGGTAATCCAAAATGCAGTTAAAAATACATTAGATGTAGATAACTTAGGACTTCCAAGAATAATCACAAATAGTATAAAACAATATGAAAAGTATTATGAGTTTGCCTTGTTAGCCCAAGGTCTAAAGACATCAGTCACTGCTGGTGCATCATATAGAGCCAAGAAGTGGATAGAACTCGGCGCGACAGTGACTCCAGAGCAGCTAGACCAAGTGCTGCAGGCTTCTGTCACATCTGGCAGTACATATCTAACCAGTAAGTGGATAGAACTCGGCGCGGCAGTGACTACCGAGCAGCTAGCCCAAGGGCTGCAGATGTGGATAACGCAAGGTCAACCATATAAAGCCAAGGAGTGGATAGAATTGGGAGCGAAAGTTACTGCTGAGTTGTTAGCTCCTGCGTTGCAGGCCGCGATCATAGGTGATAACCCATATACCGTTAGAAAATGGATAGAACTCGGCGCGACAGTGACTCCAGAGCAGCTAGCCCAAGGGCTGCAGGCTTCTGTCACAGCTGGTAGCACATATCGAGCCAGTAAATGGATAGAACTCGGCGCAAAAGTTACTGCTGAGTTGTTAACTCCTGCATTGCAGGCCTCGGCCACAACCGGCGACCCATATAAAGCCAAGGAGTGGATAGAACTCGGCGGGGCAGTGACTGCCGAGCAGTTAGCCCAAGGGCTGCAGTCCTCTGTCACATCTGGTAACGGATATCAAGCCAGTAAGTGGATAGAACTCGGCGCAAAAGTGACCACTGAGCAGCTGACCCAAGGACTGCAGGTATCGGTTACAGCTGGGAAATCATATCAAGCCAGTAAGTGGATAGAACTCGGCGCAAAAGTGACCCCGCAGCAGCTAGCCCAAGGGCTGCAGGTGTCGGTCGCAGCTAGCGATCCATTTCAAGCCAAGGAGTGGATAGAACTTGGCGCTACAGTGACTGCCGAGCAGTTAGCCCAAGGGTTGCAGGCCTCGGCCACAACCGGCGACCCATATAAAGCCAAGGAGTGGATAGAACTCGGCGGGGCAGTGACTGCCGAGCAGTTAGCACAAGGGTTGCTGGCCTCGGTCACAGCTAGTAATCCATATCAAGCCAAGGAGTGGATAGAACTTGGCGCGGCAGTGACTGCCGAGCAGTTAGCACAAGGGTTGCTGGCCTCGGTCACAGCACATGAGCATGTGCTATCTAAAAAGTGGATGGCGCTTGGTGCAGCACTGAGTGCCAAGCAGCTAGCCCAAGGGCTGCAGGTGTCGGTTACAGCTGGTAACGCAAATCAAGCTAGGCAATGGATAGAACTCGGCGCAAAAGTGACCACTGATCAGCTAGGCCAAGGGCTGCAGGTATCGTCCACAGCTAGTAGCGTAGATCAAGCTAAACAGTGGATAGAACTCGGCGCACCAAATATCTGGTTGTACTAAGGAACGTATCGTATGCCCCACCTGTTGATAGTTGAGTGGTCAACGTTAATCACTCTGGCTTCTAGATTTCGATAACTTGGGCCGTAGGCAAAGTACCAGTAGACAGCTTGAATAATGGTGGAAATATTAAAGCAGCGTTAGTTCTCACGTAAGTTGCAACAGAACCATAAAAGGAGATGCTAATTGGTCTTCCTTGTGGGTGATGTTTTTTTGGTTGGTGTAAATCATAATGGCTATCATTTTGTGATTTATGGTTCAGTGCACCAATCTCCTTTCTAAATAGATAGCTATTTTCTTTTCTTATTGCCATCAACCTAAGCATACTTCACGTCTAAACTTACGCCCCAATTTTCCCTAGAAGTAGAAGGTGCATCATAGCCAAGAACAAAATTTAGTTTCAGAAAAGCATGAGCCTTATGGAGTTCTTTCAGTAATATGACCAAGAACAACAATGCCGTGACCAGTTTCCCAATTGGAAGTGACAGAATTGATTTGAATGTCATCTGTGTTGTTGTCTGGAGTATTGCACCTAAAAACTCGTGAGCTCTACCAGTGCAATCACTGCTGTCACCAGACATCATTGACCAGTGCCAGCATTCTGGAATGTTAAAAAACTGGCATTTACCACTTGATTCCTAGGCATATTTTTAATGACTCAGACCGAGAATGACATATCTGACATGGAGTTCTCGAGACAGCTGTAAATCTCTTATAATGCTGTTTGGCGCTTGAAGCACAAGCTTATACAGGTAATGAAAGAGCTCGATGACAGCCGTACTTTGCAGGGACATGTTCAGATGGATGATTACTACTGGGGGGTGAAAAACATGTGGGCAACCGTGGGAGAAGTTCTGAAAACAAACACCTGTTTGTTACCGGCGTGCAAACCAACTAGGAAAACCACTCGTTGTATATGCGTTCCAGCATGGTTACCAGTTCCCGGGGAAATGAGCTGGAACTCTGAGCGCAAAAGCATCACGGTTATCATACCTGCTGTGTTGTCAATGATGTCCTTAGTGCATTCACAGAAATAGCCGACAGGACCAACTCATACAACAGTGGTGACAGGAGGTGGTCACTAATAAATGGATAATGAGTTGTTTTCGTGGATCAACACCATGATCTGGGGCGTAAAAAATTCTTTGAAAGCCAGTTAGCACAATATTAGCCAGAAGCATCTGCCAAGATACCTTGATGAATATTGCTATCTATGCACCAGGCGCTTTGATTTGCAAACACTAGTATCAAGGCTTGGTTACATGGCTACTTAATCTGGCTGATGGGCAGTGGTAACAAGATGTCCTTTTGTTGGAAGATATTGCTAGATTAGGTATGTTAATTTTACTATAGAATTAGAAGGTCTTTTAGTTCATTCCGTGTGTTAGTTAGTTCTCTATATTGATATAATTTAGATTTCTTATTGACCTCAGGGTTTAAAACCTCTTGTGTTTTAGTAGCTGAAATTATTCCAATTAATCCAGTAAGTGATTCATGTATGCTTTCTTTATATACAGTATCTACTAATTTATTATAGAATTGCCTTTGTACGCTGTTTATCTGAGACTCTGCTGTTGCAAAAAAACGTGGATAGTCAAGATTGGTTTCCATATCTTTTGAAAATATAGAATTAAAATCAAAATCAAGATATTTATCTTTTTCTATTTTATCCTTTTTAGCTGCTTTTTTGCCATGTGTAACTGCTAATTTAACCACTTTTAAAGATTTTTTAACCACTGTAGAACCTGCAGAAATAGTTGCACTGGCTAATGATGGTGCAAATATTGAAGCAACACCTAATGATATTCCTAGGAAAGGTAATAATGGTGAAATAGCAGCAATGGTTCCTCCAACACCACCACCTATAATTGTAGTTGCTGCGGCTAACTTGGCTCCAAGTATAAGTTTGTGTTTATGAGCAAATAATCTTGATTTAATTAAATCAACACTGAAAGAATCATTGTGATTACTCTCTATTTGTAGTGAATAAAAGAACAAAGCATAAGCTGATATTATTTTTTTATCAGGTTCTTCACCATTGAGATTTGGGTAAGATAAAGAAATGCTTTCATATTTACGCTGAACAATTGATTTAATCATTTCATAGGTTTTTTCTAGGACTTTTGTTTTTTGATCTTTTCCAAAGAAGAAAGTGCATTTCAATTCACGGTCAATTTTATTGCATATATGAGCAAATAGTATATTACTAAAATCTAGTGTACTTTCTAAAAAACCACGGTACAATTCTCCCCATATGATTTTGCTAAGATTAGTTAGAGCTAATCCATCGTTTACATGAATTTTATCTATACTTAGCGGGTCTGAACGCACAGCGCTTGAGCTTTCAACTATTGCTCTAAGTGAAATTTTAAGGAAATTTCTTGATTTTTTATCTATAGCTTCTAACTCATGGTAATTATCATTGCCACCAGATGCACTATTGGGATTTTCTATTTCTTTATATGTAGGAGAGTGACCTTTACCATCTGGATGCTCAGTATAACCTAATAGCTCGTTAGGTAGATCTAAAGATTTAGACATCGCTGATGTTACGGGACCAGTAAAAGTTTTACAGTAGATTTTAGCATGTTTGCGATGATCTATATAATATTCATCAGTTAATACTGAATTGAAAAATTCAATATCATTTAAAGTGGTAAAAAACTTTGCTATACTACTATCTTCTTCTATTTTAGAAACCTCGCATTTATCTATTTTTACTTCTATCTCATATATAGCATTTGGTACTTCTATATTCTTAATTATTTCATACATTGCTTTATTTCTTTGAAATGACAACCAAGCAACAGCATTAAAAGATGTTTGTAGTCCAAAGGCACCCTCGTGCCCAATAGTTTCACTTATCAATTCTTTAGAATCTATCGCCGAGGTAAATATTCCTTTTATTTGATCATATACAATCTTATCAAGACGATTCCACTTGTCTTTTATTATATTGCCTGTTTTATCATTATTGCATATGTCATCAACAGTTGTTATTGGTATATCCACTCCAAATACCGCTATTTTAAAATCATTTTTTGGAATGTAAATCCCATTATTGAAAATACCGTTTGCATGGTGTTTGTTGTCTTTAGATTTGTATTTCGTAACCTCGTCTTCAGCTCCGCTTTTTGTCTTAGTATTTATTACAATTACGCTTGATTCCATTTGTTCTTTGAGCATCTTCTGAAATCTTTCATCTGTTTGATAATCGATCCCTGCTGGAATAACTCTCAGTATTAAATTTGAAGGCTTGACATATTCTACATACATTCTTTCTCGAGCATCAGCATCTTGTTTATCATCATCAAGGATATCCCCTGGAAGATCAACCAGTGTTAGCCTCTGACAGGAAGGTGATAATATCCTTACATATAAAGTTTCTGGTGAAATATTACCTTTTATATTACTTTGAGTTTCCAACATATACCTATTTAATTCTTGAATATTATTACATATCACCCCATTTTTATTACCTTCACTCCATACTTTTGCTTGAAAAACTTCACTATTATAGCTTTGATAAACAATTGGTTGTCTTGTGCTAGTACCATCACTAATGACTGTTTTTATACCTGTCCATGATGCAACAAGAGAAGATTTTCCAGAACTTTGCTTGCCACAAACAACAATATGACACGTATCAATATTTCTTTCACTAAGGTATTTATTAGCTAGAAACAATTTACTTGATAGTTTATCAAAAAAATCAAAATATTTTTTTTGCTCAATGTTATCGATTTCCGTGTGTTTTATAAATGAATCTTTTGATTCACGAAAGTTTAATAAACTAAAAAAATCATTCCTAATGCGTAAATAACGACTATATAGTAATTTTTTTGACTCTATATTTTCTTTGATAACATTAACACGCGTTCTATTTAAAGATAATGTTGATTGAAGGTCATACTCTTCTTTAGATGATGGTGGTTTTTTATACTCATTGTAAGATTTTTTATAACTTCTAATGTCAGATCTTCTATTATAAGTAGAATCTACTGGCTCACAAGGAACTTGATTAAAAACTTGTGTGGCTATGTTAGCTTTTTCATGTGATGGTAAATGATCTTGTTGAAGATTTATTTTACTAACACTTCTGCGGTCTATTGATGAACGTTCATAATCACATTCTTTTTTTTCCCTAACTCTTACTGGGGAAGATTCATCTTTAACTATACTACCATGTGTACTATGTGAGTCATGCACCTCATTTGAGGTGTAACTTCTTCTATGGTCATAACTACCATATCCATCTCTTCCTAAACTATCTTTGTCGTACATAATTTCCCAAAAATATTATAAGTAATCTGCTCCAAAAGCCTTGATTAAACCATAGTATGAAATCAGTAAAGATACTGATAACAAACCATTGTACGTATCAGCTATATTTTTACTAAGGCTTTTGAGCAGTTACTATTATATATATCCAGCAGTAGCTGTTTAGGTAAAAAGCAGAACGTCCTCAATTGACCTTGAACTCCTACCTTGAATTAGAAGGCTTCTTACGACCAACCATACGTTGTTTCTGCATCATAAAACCTCATATATCAACAATTAATGCTATTTGTAAATTACCGGTTCATATACATAGTACCTACCATAAAAGCCTGAATTTCATCTATATCATTGGAGTTAAAATCAACTCATGATAGCCTAACAGTGTTGACTTCATGATTGCTGATTTCAAGAACTGATGCAGTTACGAAGAGGTGTTACATATGCATAACAAGCCTTAATGCCGACAACCTGTTGTTCCTTAAAGATTGATGATCTATATCACAGTCTTATATTGTAATATTAACCACCATATCCATCACTATGCGCGTGTTACACAGTAACGAAATGTTCTACCTTTCCATTTTTATTATTTTAAAGTAACAGTTTTTTTGAATTCTAGGATTCGCTCATCATCGTACCTAGGAAAATAAAAATAAAAATAAAAATAAAGGTCGTAACAACTATTTCCTCAGGTTTAGAACCAATAACAATGTGTGAAGAGATCATGCTTGAAGTCATGCAAACAAAATGACCTGTTCTTGGTGGAACTATCAAATCCAGCTTAATTGGCCACTTTGGCTTCAAACTCTGGATGAAATGCTACAAGCCATAACCAGTTTCAAAAGCATATAAATTTAGATATATACAAGTCATAGAATGATAAAATACCGTGAGTTAGATGGTGAAAGACAGGTGAGCTAGGCCACTTAGCTATCTTTCTAATACCAACTCAGAGATAACTAATTGAAGACTATCGTGCCTATTGTGAGTACATCCTATTATAATTGATTTATGTACGACATTGTCAATCACAATGATATAGATAACTTACCTGTTATTCAACATAATTTAAATTATTTTCAGACTAACGCAAGTGAAATAATGACTATTACCATTAGTTGCCTTTTGCAATTACAATCATTATTACCAATGACTGATCTCTCAACATAAATCAAACCATTCCACGAACAAGGTATCCTACAATAGTTTTGTAGAACGTATGAAATAGGCTTTGATACCACTAACGGTTTATCTAAGGTCTTAACATATGTAGCAACCATAGGATCAAAAGCCACACGGTCTTCAGTAAGAGGTTATACAAAGAAAACGCCTACATGTTGGAAGTTTGGTTTTACTTTACACTTTAATCATTCCCGTATTGGAGAAATTATATTATTTCCCCTGATAACCGTATCAGTACCAGATCTCATCGAAGAGTTATCTGATTGGATTTATAGAGATAAGGCTATGTCCCTGAGAAGTTGGTAGCATGATTGTAGGAGAAGGGCCTAACCATGGTAATGTAAGTCATGAACAATATGAAGACAAAAGAGCTGAAGGTCTTTGATCAAGTAATGTTGAGAACACGGTCAGTAATAGAAAGTGTAAATGATCAGCTGAAGAATATTACCAAGCTCGAACATACTCGACACCGTTCACCATTTAACTTTGCTATAAACCTAATAGCATGATTGACTGTCTATGAGCGCCAGCGCAAAAACCAGAATATTGATATCCCCGTACTAACTGTATGTGTCCCAATGGCTTTCTGTGCGTCGAACTCACGTTAATTTAGTGTGTTGCATGATACGAAAAGGATAATATGGCCTTATGGCAGCGGCTAATTCCTGTGACTTCTGTTACTCTTTGTTAGAATAGTTGTATCTGAAGATAGACAAGCTTCAATTTCTGTAAACAAATGCAACAGAGCCACCACGACTACCATATAATTAGTCAGCAATCTTCCTCTGGCTCTTTGTCGATAGTTAGATCATTATCACAGCTTCTGTCAGCCATCATTTCTTCCAGTCTCACGCCTAGACGAGGCTGAACCGATGTGTTTTTACGATTGCACTTATCCTTTTTCAAAATACCAAGAAAGTATTTCATCTTGGTTGTTTGGATTACTTCAGGTTTAGTTAAGACAACAATTCCTATGGCATCTATGACGTCTTATGCAACATAGCTGGCCATTAACACTTCTGTTTCTTCAACTGTTATGTCAAGAAATTGGACCGACAGCATCTTGATAGCTGTCGTCCTAATTTCAGAACTTTCTTCATGTTGAGCCGTTTGGAAAGAACCTTCAAAATCCATTGCTATCTCTTTCGCACGCAGATCATCAGATAGCTGAAAGGTTTGAGAGTTTTTGATGGAAAATATAATGCTAACTATCTTACCGGATTTTCCCCTCAGACCTGTTTTGTATTCGCATATAATGTCTGACTTCTCATTAACTATCCTTGATAGCCACATCAAGTATCCGTCGCTTGAATTCACGCCAGTCATTGGTCGATCTAGCAAAATCCAACGTTATCATGATGCCATAGACACTGACTTCCACGCTATCGGTTCTTTCACGCCGAATAGCTACCCAATGGTACTTCCGCAGCCACTGGTACAATCTCATTGAATAAGCACGCTTCAGCAGCCTGATTTGATCAGCTAGTATCGTGTTAAAACGCATTCCCTTGGTCAAGGCTGTGAGGTATGGCGAAACCTCATCACTGATTGCGAAATAGGCTTCCGCAATGTTATTGGTATTTTTGAAAACCTTGGTCAGTGACGCCTTAAAAAGCGGAATCGTCCCTCTGTAGTCGTACTTATCATCCGTCCCAAGAATTGTTAGATGTAACGATTGAACCTCTTTACAGGCATTAGGGAAAGTCTTGTATATGTAGGTTCTGCTAAAGCCTATACCTATCCGATCCAACTCGGTAGCATCAAGCTTCACAGCTTGCATATCACCACTTTCACGAGAATTAAGCTGTGTCAGGATCTCATAAAGTATTTTCTGTCAGGCATTTAAGAGTGAGTAAGCCAGCTCATCAAAATCATGCCTGATAAAAATCAGACCAGATTGATCATTAGACAAATTTAGAAGCAACTGGTTTCCAATCTTTTCTAATTCCATGTAACAAACAACCTATGACCTGTTAGTGCATACTTTATTTTACCACCACTTTTCTCAGGTGTGCAAATATTTGAAAACCAACACTTCTCAGTCCACTTTCCAACACAGCTGAGAGCTTAAAAGTGGCCAAATCAGTTAGACAAAACCACTAGGTGTGTTGGAAAGTTTCACAGGTGTGTTGGAAAGTGTACTAGTTGTGTTGGAAAGTAGACTAGGTGTGTTGGAAAGTGGACTAACTAAACGGTAGGGAAATACTTAAAACAGCTCAGGTGTGTTGAAAAGTGTACAAATTTCATTTTTTTTAAACCTAATCCCTAAATAGAAATAAGAAATTAAGAAAATAAAAACAAACTGAAAGGTGTAAAAGTGTTAGGTGGAGACGTGACTGTTCTAACTTTTATACACTAACAGTATGTTCCTGTTCTTCTTCTGTCATCGCACCAACCCAGCGGAAAGGTTATAACAACGACAGTTTGCAGGCAGAGCTTCTTATGGGCATGCTGTTGAACAAGTTGAAGATACTGCCAATATACATCAATGGATGTATATAATACCTACTACAGCTCACTAGGGTATGGAATATATTTTCGGATAAAAGGACCATAGGCATGAAGAACAATGGGGATTGAGTGCGAAAAAGTAAACCATAGCGTAAAATGCAGAATACTCCATAGGAGTCACTCAGCTAGTTGACGATGAATTCACTGTTCTGAAAAAAGATATAGATACTCTAGAAGCTAGATAAAAAGAATAAGGTGAACTAAAAATAAAATGACTTTCATCTAAACTTGGCTGCTTAGGTCAAATATATGATCTTTAGAGAAGAACATGGATTTACGAATACTCGTGGAAAATTGTTTCCATAATTTACTTGTCCAACAAGACTAAAGATTACAGGAATACATTACTTTTCTTGTTACTTAATAATATTATGCATGATACCTAGTATCTTCATACACTGACAGTTCTACCGATGGAAACTTTGCTCAGAAAGTCTGAATACACCTATTAGTAATACTGAAATATCAATATGTGAATTTCTGCGCTGCCGTGCATAGGGGATCAATTCTACCATCAGGTTTACAGTAAAAATTAAATACTGAACGGTGAGTATGTTCTATTGCAAATATACTTAACTGGATAGCTTTTTTGGCTTCATATTTTTCATGACTTACATTACCAATGGTTAGGTCTTTCTCATCAGAGCAGGCTACCAACCTCTAAGGTACTATAGTATGATACTGTTATCAGGCAAAATAATAGGATTACTTTACGTCAGTTAATGAGTATAATGTAATTAAAGTCAAACTGACAATTTGTAGGCATGTTCATTATTTAGCCTCTCCACTGAAGACCGTATAGCTTTTGATCCTATACTTGAAAGTGACAACGATGAGCGGCAAATCAATGAATTTTAGGCAAAAGTTGGTATGCTACATACACTCATACTTTAGATAAACCGCTAATAATATCAACGCCTATTTCATAAATACAACAAAGCAATTGTAGGATACCATTCTCATTAAATGATCTGATTTATGTTATGTGATCAATCAGTGATAATAGTGATTAAAATTGAAAAAAAAATTATGATGCAAATAAATGATAATGGTCATTATTCTACTTATGGATAGCTTGGGTACAATGTAAATCATTTGTAATGGAAGGTTAGTTATTTGTACATTATGATTAAAATGGGTAAAACAATGGCCAACATCACATAATACACTCAATATAGGCACGATAGCCTTCAGTTCGTTATTTTGGTTTGTAAGCGAAAGATGCTAAGCAGCCTAGCTCACCTGTCTTTTACCGTCGACCTAAAGGTTATTAAGGCGGCAACTAAGTGTAATATCCAGCACAATGCTCCATTGGTACAAAGGAAATGGAGAGATGATCTTTCAAGCTAATATGCCAAGCTAGTACCTATCAGGTGCTGAGTTTGCTCATCATTCACTAGCAGTAATGCGGAATGTATTTGAAGAGCAAAAAATCATTGACTACAGGCTTTATTAAACAATAAAAATGAAGCTGTAATTAAACTTAGCAAAGAGCACGATGTGAGAACCATAAGGGAAGGCTGGAGAAGGTGTTGTTATAACCAGAGAGAGCTCATAAAATCATTCTATAGAGGAATGCAAGTTGAGCAGGTCATAAATGTATTTTCAAAAGTATCAGGCAATAAAAGCTTAACACGATGTTTGACTTGTAAGGTTTTATTTCCCATAGTTTCATTATATATCCGTGTTGGTTTAAGCTATTTAAATTAGGGAATGCACGACTTCCTTGGGAAGTAAGAAAAGTTGAACATCACGTAAACTAATATATGAGCAGGAAAATTTGCAGGGCCAAAGGCATCAGTTCCATAAATAAGCCATGAGGCTAAACATAACAAGGGCTGTTTAACCGTAAACCACTATGCTTGCATCTTTTGAAATACAGCCTCATTTAAGGATTAATCTTTCATTAAATCATATATTATCATAGCGCGATTTTACTAAGCCAATAAAGGCAGTTATTTTGACTCTGTTGCATCTATTTCTAGAAGGTGTAACTGGCCTATCTTCAGATACAATTACCATGAAAGAAAACAAAAGCAACGTAAGTTCGATAATATGCTCCATTGCACTATGTAAGCTTTAGACTTTTTATACATAGTACTTTATTGGCTGGCAGAGGCTCTGCAGGAGTCATTAGCCACCTTTCAAAAAAACATGCCTATGCCTATATCACTTAATATTCAAGAGCTGTAGGCAATATTGAAGTCCTAGGTCTTAGTATTTTAGGGTTTACAGAATTTGGTCATCTGGTCGTACCACTTAAGTTATCGACAACCAAGAAATGTTAGACTTTTATTGCTTCCCAAGCAAAGTCTAGCATCGAGTGTGCATATCTATTATTTATAAATTATGTTTATTAAATATTACTGTATGGCTTCTCTGGCCATGTCTAACATAGACTGATGGTATGGTTAGCTAGGTTCTTTTTTTTTTTGCTAATGCCTCTAACTTATCATAAATGGTTATAGGTAAGGCGATTGTCAAACGTTGATAGCCTCTATGTTCTGTTTTGATAATTCATAAGGCTTGTCTCCAAGCTTATTAGCTAGCTCTTCTGCAGCGTCATAATCAGCAAGTTTTTGTTTTTTACCTGCCGGTTGACTACCTTAACCATTGCTAAATACCTCATTGAACAGGGCTGTTATCTCAATACTAGCTTGTTTGTTGTTATTCTCTAAAACTGATAATCCTTCACTCATAACGTTGAGGTATGACTTCCTGTATTGGCCGATCGAGTTTAAGGCTTCAACCTTGGAAACTAGGCAACGTATGTTTTGATATCATGTCTCTCCTATTCAATGACGTTCACGTTAGTTGATCCAATTATTTGATAGATCAGTACTCTTCAATCAGGATTCAAGTCTTTAACACGTATAACCTGCTCCTGTAATCCTACGAGAATGTCTAAATCTAGTTGGCTGCATTGGTGCGGTGCAATGATAATTTCAGTAACTGTGCCGGAGGTTATCATCTCCCTGCTGTTTCTTCCGGAGACATCACTCAGTATTCCATTAAATTTTTCATTTAGGCGCTGAAGTGTCTTTGCTAGGTTGTCGTATTTCTGAACCAAGATGATTGATGGAACAAAATCAGCAGATTATCTTTCCTGATACCAGAGGGCCTAGATTCCCTGTCAATCGGCATCAACTAGACAAACGTAGTGATCATTTTTTGCAAGTGCTATAGCAAGATTACAAGCAATAGTCGTGTTACCTGAACCACCTTTATTTGAACCTATTAAAGTAATCATAAATATGAATCCTCATATATAATTTCCTAATTATGATATATGTTTCATCAAAACATAGTTAGATTTATTTATGATGCTGATGTTCAACGTTTTTAGAGGTCATAAAAGGCAAAATACCCTAGCTACCGATTGGTACAGTGCACATAGAGTACGTAGTGCAATATAATTTTACATCTGATAACTCCACTCTATGCTTGGGAACTCTCATAGGTTTACTGTACCAACGGTAGCTAATCTTCATACTTCGTTCAATAAACGTGAAGGAAACCAATGCTGAAATACAAAAGTTTGCCCATACCAATGGTATTGTAAGTATCACATTATTTTATGCCGAAGAGGCGATGTAGGGTATTGTACAACATGCACCGGAAGCATCTTGGAGAAATTCCACGTAAATTTATCAGCAGGTGAGGTTACAAGATTTTGAATGGCATTTGATGCCAGATCATGCACATATGTGGCTTAGTATCCCACAGGAATATCTAGTTCCACAAATAGTTGGTTACCTGAAGGGAAAGTGCACAATTGGGATTGCGAAGAACTTTACAGGTAAGCACAGAAACTTCAATGGTAGTACTTATAGGTAAGAGGCTACTTTGTCTCAACAATAGGGTTTGCTGAAGAGGTTGTGAGAGCGTACATCAGAGATCAAGAAAAGAATTATTTTAATAGAGTAATAGAGTAATAGAGATAGGTGTGGTTCCATTACTATGACGCCACATTCCTTATGTAAGTTCCAATACGCCTGCAATATCAGCTTAAATCCAGTAGCGTAGCTTCAACACAACCTCTGACACTTGCAAACTTAACTTTGCCAAGTTAGATGCGTACGTCATTGATCTAATGGGCGGCAAGCCCTTTCAATGACTCCACTGGCAATATGATAGCTGGTATCCAACTCCTTGTTATCAGAGCTTGAGCCTAGTTTTGATGATAGTTTGCACACTATCAATGGATTTCAGTTTTGTCATACTTCTCTTGCGTGCGCTTTTTCTGATTCCCCTAGCAACCTTGTCAGACTCTCCCCTTAGTATCTTCAGGTACCGTTCTGCCACCGGCTTTCAATAGCCTCATACCTACTTGTAGTGTAGGCAGTAACAGACTTTCCATAGATATTCAAGTACATGGATAAAGTCCATGACGATGGTTGCCTTAACTCCCTTCATTTTCATAATCCAAGTAACCAGTTTCCGCTGATGAGTGCGCTTATCAATAACAATGGCCCACTGCCGTTTCTGCTCCGGATCTTGCCTGAATGCTTCCTCTAAAGCTTCTTTTATTACGACTTCCGCCTTCCTTTCTATACTGGCTAACACTCTCTTATTCCTGACTATAGGACGGAATTTCACAACGTTGTCGCTCTTCCGATTCATATCCATAATCGATTCTGCCGTTCGATGAACGTGGTTTACCGTGTAACCGATGGCACCAACCAGAGGCATTCTGGTACCGTCAAAATTGAGGATCTGCAGGTCTCCTGTTTGCTCAATCACAGCCATGCACTGTTCGTAAAAGCCTCAAAGTTTTGAGCTATATCTGCTACCAGTTGCATAGCTTGTCGTTTTCCCACTATCCTGCGGTAACTATCATGATGCTGTTTAATCGTTCGGTCATAAGAGCTATGCATCACATCGCTGATAATTTTCCCCACACCACATCAGAGTACTGTACAGTATTGAGGTTTAACTGAGCATCAAGCGAAACATTATGGATGCTTCTGCTGGCTGTAACTGCGACGCATGATTACTGCAGCACCAAACAAGCTTGTCAGGTATCGTGGGATATCTTAGTACGACGTAATTTCTCTACTTACCGTTGTTACCAGTTAGCGACGATTACTGCGGCTCATCGTTGGTCTGCTTATCCAGATACCCATGGAAGAGAAAGCGCAACACCTCGTTGCCTTCAGTCTAGATATAGCTATCTTTGGTGCTGTTCTTGTTGGAGAGCTGTTTCAAGATGCTAAATGATAGCGTCCAAATTATCACTAGTTGGTAAGAATAATAAATAATCTGTGGTATTGGCGCAGGATGCATTCACAAGAAACAGTGTTATGGAGTTATTGGCTTGATGAAGATATATTATCATAAAGTCACTCTTTTTGTTGCCTCATACAGCGGAAACACTTATGTTGCATCGGCTGTATTGTCGTATCAAAAGAGTCGCACCAAATTCCTTTCACCATTTGGACAGTATGATTCAGGGAAATATCAATCATTCAAGCTTGTTTCATATGGTAAGAGAATAATGGTAATGACACTTTGTCTGATGGGTTATGCTGTTTTACAGCACAGAATATGATATAAGCTGGAAAACAAAGCTGATTATTACCAAATCATGAGGGAAAGCCATACCTTAATTGGTATTATCATAGTTCCAGACAATTAATTAGTTAACGATCAATAATCAAGAGAGACATATTGTTTGCTTGAATGGAATATAATGTACGATCATACATATTTCAGGTGTTTTTTACGAACCTGTATATTCCTAATATTGGTTGTGAAAGATAGGTGACAGGTGCAGCAGAACCTAAATCACATCTTAACTATATAATTGATACCAATATAGGTTCATATCTTGATATCATGTCACGGTGTACAATAATACAGTTTTAGAACTTAATCTCTGTGGTTTAAAACATAGTAGCAATGTTTTGGTCTTGCTTTTGGCAGACTATATTGAACTATCTTAAATTCAATAAAAAATACTTGCTCAATAAACTAAGTATAGCTTCTCTGGTGGATATATCATGATCAACACAACAGTGACCAATACCCATGCTAATCTATCAAACAATATGGTGTCAAGACATGACTTACTTAAAATCGCATCTGAAACAAATAAACCAACTTTTTTTTCTTTTTTATTAGATCAGGAAAGATTTATTCTAAAACCGCTTTCGGCTTGTTGCATTAGGGTAATCCAAAATGTAGTTAAAAATACATTAGATGGAGATAACTTAGGACTTCCAAGAATAACCGTAAATAATATAAAACAATCTGAAAAGTATTATGAGTTTGCCTTGTTAGCCCAAGGTCTAAAGACATCAGTCACTGCTGGTGAATCATATACAACTAAGAAGTGGATAGAACTCGGCGCTACAGTGACTCCCGAGCAGCTAGTCCAAGGGCTGCAGGCCTCGATTACAACTGGTAACCAAAATGAAACCAAATGTTGGATAACACTAGGCGCTACAGTGACTGCCGAGCAGCTAGCCCAAGGGCTACAGTGGTGGATAACGCAAGGTCAACCATATAAAGCCGAGGAGTGGATAAAATTGGGAGCGAAAGTTACTGCTGAGTTGTTAGCTCCTGCGTTGCAGGCCTCGATCATAGGTGATAACCCATATACCGGTAGAAAATGGATAGAACTCGGCGCTACAGTGACTGCCGAGCAGCTAGCCCAAGGGCTGCAGGCCTCTGTCACATCTGGTAACGCATATCGAGCCAGTGGGTGGATAGAACTCGGCGCTACAGTGACTCCCGAGCATCTAGTCCAAGTGCTGCAGGCCTCGGCCACAAACGGCGACCCACATCAAGCCAAGGAGTGGATAGAACTTGGCGCAATAGTGACTGCCGAGCAGTTAGCCCAGGGGCTACAGGTCTCGGCCACAGACGGCGACCCACATCAAGCCAAGGAGTGGATAGAACTTGGCGCGACAGTGACTGCCGAGCAGTTAGCCCAAGGGCTGCAGGTGCAGGTTACAGCTGGTAAACTATATGAAGTCAACAAGTGGATAGAGCTCGGCGCAAAAGTGACCACTGAGCAGTTAGCACAAGGGTTGCAGGCCTCGGCCACAGCCGGCGACCCATATAAAGCCAAGGAGTGGATAGAACTTGGCGCGGCGGTGACTGCCGAGCAGTTAGCACAAGGGTTGCTGGCCTCGGCCACAGCCGGCGACCCATATAAAGCCAAGGAGTGGATAGCACTTGGCGCTACAGTGACTGCCGAGCAGTTAGCCCAAGGTCTGCAGGCCTCGGTCACAGTTAGTGATCCATATCGAGCCAAGGAGTGGATAGAACTTGGCGCGGCGGTGACTGCCGAGCAGTTAGCACAAGGGTTGCTGGCTGTGGTCACAGCACATGAGCATGATCTATCTAAAAAGTGGATAGCGCTTGGTGCGGCACTGAGTGCCAAGCAGCTAGCCCAAGGGCTGCAGGCCTCGGTTACAACTGGTAACCCATATCAAGCCAAACAGTGGATAGAACTCGGCGCAAAAGTGACTACTGAGCAGCTAGGCCAAGGGTTACAGGTGTCGGTCACAGCTGGTAAGGTAAATCAAACCAAACAGTGGATAGAACTCGGCGCACCAAATATCTGGTTGTACTAAGGAACGTATCATATGCCCCACCTATTGATAGTTGAGTGGTCAACGTTAATCACTCTGGCTTCTAGATTTCGATAACTTGGGCCGTAGGCAAAGTACCAGTGCACAGCTTGAATAATGGTGGAAATATTAAAGCAGCGTTAGTTCTCACGTAAGTTGCAACAGAACCATAAAAGGAGATGCTAATTGGTCTTCCTTGTGGGTGATGTTTTTTTGGTTGGTGTAAATCATAATGGCTACCATTTTGTGATTTATGGTTCAGTGCACCAATCTCCTTTCTAAATAGATAGCTATTTTCTTTTCTTATTGCCATCAACCTAAGCATACTTCACGTCTAAACTTACGCCCCAATTTTCCCTAGAAGTAGAAGGTGCATCATAGCCAAGAACAAAATTTAGTTTCAGAAAAGCATGAGCCTTATGGAGTTCTTTCAGTAATATGACCAAGAACAACAATGCCGTGACCAGTTTCCCAATTGGAAGTGGCAGAATTGATTTGAATGTCCTCTGTGTTGTTGTCTGGAGTATTGCACCTAAAAACTCGTGAGCTCTACCAGTGCAATCACTGCTGTCACCAGACATCATTGACCAGTGCCAGCATTCTGGAATGTTAAAACACTGGCATTTACCACTTGATTCCTAGGCATATTTTTAATGACTCAGACCGAGAATGACATATCTGACATGGAGTTCTCGAGACAGCTGTAAATCTCTTATAATGCTGTTTGGCGCTTGAAGCACAAGCTTATGCAGGTAATGAAAGAGCTCGATGACAGCCGTCCTTTGCAGGAACATGTTCAGATGGATGATTACTACTGGGGGGTGAAAAACATGTGGGCAACCGTGGGATAAGTTCTGAAAACAAACACCTGTTTGTTGCCGGCGTGCAAACCAACTAGGAAAACCACTCGTTGTATATGCGTTCCAGCATGGTTACCAGTTCCCGGGAAAATGAGCTGGAACTCTGAGCGCAAAAGCATCACGGTTATCATACCTGCTGTGTTGTCAATGATGTCCTTGGTGCATTCACAGAAATAGCCGACAGGACCAACTAATACAACAGTGGTGACAGGAGGTGGTCACTAATAAATGGATAATGAGTTGTTTTCGTGGATCAACACCATGATCTGGGGCGTAAAAAATTCTTTGAAAGCCAGTTAGCACAATATTAGCCAGAAGCATCTGCCAAGATACCTTGATGAATATTGCTATCTATGCACTAGGCGCTTTGATTTGCAAACAATAGTATCAAGGCTTGGTTACATGGCTGCACGAACTTGCCCATGCTAGCATGGCTACTTAATCTGGCTGATGGGCAGTGGTAACAAGATGTCCTTTTGTTGGAAGATATTGCTAGATTAGGTATGTTAATTTTACTATAGAATTAGAAGGTCTTTTAGTTCATTCCGTGTGTTAGTTAGTTCTCTATATTGATATAATTTAGATTTCTTATTGACCTCAGGGTTTAAAACCTCTTGTGTTTTAGTAGCTGAAATTATTCCAATTAATCCAGTAAGTGATTCATGTATGCTTTCTTTATATACAGTATCTACTAATTTATTATAGAATTGCCTTTGTACGCTGTTTATCTGAGACTCTGCTGTTGCAAAAAAACGTGGATAGTCAAGATTGGTTTCCATATCTTTTGAAAATATAGAATTAACATCAAAATCAAGATATTTATCTTTTTCTATTTTATCCTTTTTAGCTGCTTTTTTGCCATGTGTAACTGCTAATTTAACCACTTTTAAAGATTTTTTAACCACTGTAGAACCTGCAGAAATAGTTGCACTGGCTAATGATGGTGCAAATATTGAAGCAACACCTAATGATATTCCTAGGAAAGGTAATAATGGTGAAATAGCAGCAATGGTTCCTCCAACACCACCACCTATAATTGTAGTTGCTGCGGCTAACTTGGCTCCAAGTATAAGTTTGTGTTTATGAGCAAATAATCTTGATTTAATTAAATCAACACTGAAATAATCATTGTGATTACTCTCTATTTGTAGTGAATAAAAGAACAAAGCATAAGCTGATATTATTTTTTTATCAGGTTCTTCACCATTGAGATTTTGGTAAGATGAAGAAATGCTTTCATATTTACGCTGAACAATTGATTTAATCATTTCATAGGTTTTTTCTAGGACTTTTGTTTTTTGATCTTTTTCAAAGAAGAAAGTGCATTTCAATTCACGGTCAATTTTATTGCATATATGAGCAAATAGTATATTACTAAAATCTAGTGTATTTTCTAAAAAACCACGGTACAATTATCCCCCATATGATTTTGCTAAGATTAGTTAGAGCTAATCCATCGTTTGCATGAATTTTATCTATACTTAGCTGGTCTGAACGCACAGCGCTTGAGCTTTCAACTATTGCTCTAAGTGAAATTTTAAGGAAATTTCTTGATTTTTTATCTATAGCTTCTAACTCATGGTAATTATCATTGCCACCAGATGCACTATTGGGATTTTCTATTTCTTTATATGTAGGAGAGTGACCTTTACCATCTGGATGCTCAGTATAACCTAATAGCTCGTTAGGTAGATCTAAAGATTTAGACATCGCTGATGTTACGGGACCAGTAAAAGTTTTACAGTAGATTTTAGCATGTTTGCGATGATCTATATAATATTCATCAGTTAATACTGAATTGAAAAATTCAATATCATTTAGAGTGGTAAAAAACTTTGCTATACTACTATCTTCTTCTATTTTAGAAACCTCGCATTTATCTATTTTTACTTCTATCTCATATATAGCATTTGGTACTTCTATATTCTTAATTATTTCATACATTGCTTTATTTCTTTGAAATGACAACCAAGCAACAGCATTAAAAGATGTTTGTAGTCCAAAGGCACCCTCGTGCCCAATAGTTTCACTTATCAATTCTTTAGAATCTATCGCCGAGGTAAATATTCCTTTTATTTGATCATATCCAATCTTATCAAGACGATTCCACTTGTCTTTTATTATATTGCCTATTTTATCATTATTGCATATGTCATCAACAGTTGTTATTGGTATATCCACTCTAAATACCGCTATTTTAAAATCATTTTTTGGAATGTAAATCCCATTATTGAAAATACCGTTTGCATGGTGTTTGTTGTCTTTAGATTTGTATTTCGTAACCTCGTCTTCAGCTCGGCTTTTTGTCTTAGTATTTATTACAATTACGCTTGATTCCATTTGTTCTTTGAGCATCTTCTGAAATCTTTCATCTGTTTGATAATCGATCCCTGCTGGAATAACTCTCAGTATTAAATTTGAAGGCTTGACATATTCTACATACATTCTTTCTCGAGCATCAGCATCTTGTTTATCATCATCAAGGATATCCCCTGGAAGATCAACCAGTGTTAGCCTCTGACAGGAAGGTGATAATATCCTTACATATAAAGTTTCTGGTGAAATATTACCTTTTATATTACTTGGAGTTTCCAACATATACCTATTTAATTCTTGGATATTATTACATATCCCACCATTTTTATTACCTTCACTCCATACTTTTGCTTGAAAAACTTCACTATTATAGAATTGATAAACAATTGGTTGTCTTGTGCTAGTACCATCACTAATGACTGTTTTTATACCTGTCCATGCTGCAATAAGAGAAGATTTTCCAGAACTTTGCTTGCCACAAACAACAATATGACACGTATCAATATTTCTTTCACTAAGGTATTTATTACCTAGAAACAATTTACTTGATAGTTTATCAAAAAAATCAAGATATTTTTTTGCTCAATGTTATCGATTTCCGTGTGTTTTATAAATGAATCTTTTGATTCACGAAAGTTTAATAAACTAAAAAAATCATTCCTAATGAGTAAATAACGACTATATAGTAATTTTTTTGACTCTATATTGTCTTTAATAACATTAACACGCGTTCTATTTAAAGATAATGTTGATTGAAGGTCATACTCTTCTTTAGATGATGGTGGTTTTTTATACTCATTGTAAGATTTTTTATAACTTCTAATGTCAAATCTTCTATTATAAGTAGAATCTACTGGCTCACAAGGAACTTGATTAAAAACTTGTGTGGCTATGTTAGCTTTTTCATGTGATGGTAAATGATCTTGTTGTAGATTTATTTTTCTACACTTATGAGATTTATTGATGGACGTTCATAATCACATTCTTTTTTTCCCTAACTCTTACTGGGGAAGATTCATCTTTAACTATACTACCATGTGTACTACGTGAGTCATGCACCTCATTTGAGGTGTAACTTCTTCTATGGTCATAACTACCATATCCATCTCTTCCTAAACTATCTTTGTCGTACATAATTTCCCCAAAATATTATAAGTAATCTGCTCCAAAAGCCTTGATTAAACCATAGTATGAAATCAGTAAAGATACTGATAACAAACCATTGTACGTATCAGCTATATTTTTACTAAGGCTTTTGAGCAGTTACTATTATATATATCCAGCAGTAGCTGTTTAGGTAAAAATCAGAACGTCCTCAATTGACCTTGAACTCCTACCTTGAATTAGAAGGCTTCTTACGACCAACCATACGTTGTTTCTGCATCATAAAACCTCATATATCAACAATTAATGTTATTTGTAAATTACCGGTTCATATACATAGTGCCTACCATAAAAGCCTGAATTTCATCTATATCATTGGAGTTAAAATCAACTCATGTTAGCCTAACAGTGTTGACTTCATGATTGCTGATTTCAAGAACTGATGCAGTTACGAAGAGGTGTTACATATGCATAACAAGCCTTAATGCCGACAACCTGTTGTTCCTTAAAGATTGATGATCTATATCACAGTCTTATATTGTAATATTAACCACCATATCCATCACTGTGCGCGTGTTACACAGTAACGAAATGTTCTACCTTTCCATTTTTATTATTTTAAAGTAACAGTTTTTTTGAATTCTAGGATTCGCTCATTATCGTACCTAGGAAAATAAAAATAAAAATAAAAATAAAGGTCGTAACAACTATTTCCTCAGGTTTAGAACCAATAACAATGTGTGAAGAGATCATGCTTGAAGTCATGCAAACAAAATGACCTGTTCTTGGTGAAACTATCAAATCCAGCTTAATTGGCCACTTTGGCTTCAAACTCTGGATGAAATGCTACAAGCCATAACCAGTTTCAAACGCATATAAATTTAGATATATACAAGTCATAGAATGATAAAATACCGTGAGTTAGATGGTGAAAGACAGGTGAGCTAGGCCACTTAGCTATCTTTCTAATACCAACTCAGAGATAACTAATTGAAGACTATCGTGCCTATTGTGAGTACATCCTATTATAATTGATTTATGTATAACATTGTGAATCACAATGATATAGATAACTTACCTGTTATTCAACATAATTTAAATTATTTCCAGACTAACGCAAGTGAAATAATGACTATTACCATTAGTTGCCTTTTGCAATTACAATCATTATTACCAATGACTGATCTCTCAACATAAATCAAACCATTCCACGAACAAGGTATCCTACAATCGTTTTGTAGAACGTATGAACCAAGCTTTGATACCACTATCGGTTTATCTAAAGTATTAGTATATGTAGCAACCATATGATCAAAAACCACACGGTCTTCAGTAAGAGGCTATACAAGGAAAACGCCTACAGGCTGTAAATTTGGTTTTCATTTACACTTTAATCATTAACCGTATTGGAGCAATTCTATTATTTTACCTGATAACCGTATCAGTGCCAGATCTAAGCGAATAGTTGTCTGATTGGATTTATGGAGATAAGGCTATGCCCCTGAGAAGTTGGTAGCATGATTGGAGGAGAAAGGCCTAACCATGGTAATGTACGTCATAAAAAATATGAAGACAAAAGAGCTGAAGGTCTTTGATCAAGTAATGTTGAGGAAACGGTCAGTAATAGAAAGTGTAAATGATCAGCTGAAGAATATTTACCAGCTTGAACATACGTGACACCGTACACCATTTAACTTTGCTGTAACCCTAATAGCATGATTGACTGCCTATGCGCGCCGGCGCATAAACTCACATATTTATGTTACAGTACTAACAGAAGGTGGCACAATGACTTTATGAGCGTCAAACTCACGTTAATTTAGTTTGTTACATGATGCGCAAAGGACAATATGGCTGGATGCAGTGGCTAATTCCTGTGACTTCTGTTAATCTTTGTTAGGGTAGTTGTATCTGAAGATAGGCAGGTTTCAATTTCTGAAAACAAATGCAACAGAGCCACCACGTCTACCATATAATTAGTCAGCAATTTTCCTCTAGCTCTTTGTCGATAGTTAGATCATTATCCCAGCTTCTGTCAGCCATCCTTTCTTCTAGTGTCCCGCCTAGACTAGGCTGAACCGATGTATTTTTACGATTGTACTTTTTCTTTTTCAAAATACCTAGAAAGTATTTCATCGTGGTTGTCTGAATTACTTCAGGTTTAGTTAAAACAACAATGCCTATGGCATCTATGACGTCTTCTGCAACATAGCTGGCCATTAGCACTTCTGCTTCTTCAACTGTTATGTCAGGAAATGGGACCGACAGCATCTTGATAGCTGTCGTCCTAATTTCAGAACTTTCTTCATGTTGAGCCGTCTGGAAAGCACCTTCCAAATCCATTGCTATCTCTTTCGCACGCAGATCATCAGATGGCTGAAAGGTTTGTGAGTTTTTGATGGAAAATATAATGCTAACTATCTTACCGGATTTTCCCCTCAGACCTGTTTTGTATTCGCATCTAATATCTGACTTATCATTAACTTCCTTTATAGCCACATCAAGTATCCGTCGCTTGAATTCACGCCAGTCCTTGGTCGATCTAGCAAAATCCAACGTTATCATGATGCCATAGACACTGACTTCCACGCTATCGGTTCTTTCACGCCGAATAGTTACCCAATGGTGCTTCCGCAGCCACTGGTACAATCTCATTGAATGAGCACGCTTCAGCAGCCTGATTTGATCAGCTAGTATCGTGTTGAAACGCATTTCCTTGGTCAAGGCTGTGAGGTATGGCGAAACCTCATCACTGATTGCGAAATAGGCTTCCGCAATGTTATTGGTATTCTTGAAAAACTTGGTCAGTGACGCCTTAAAAAGCGGAATCGTCCCTCTGTAGTCGTACTTATCATCCGTCCCAAGAATTGTTAGATGTAACGATTGAACCTCTTTACAGGCATTAGGGAAAGTCTTGTATATGTAGGTTCTGCTAAAGCCTATACCTATCCGATCCAACTCGGCAGCATCAAGCTTCACGGCTTGCATATCACCACTTTCACGAGAATTAAGCTTTGTCAGGATCTCATAAAGTATTTTCTGTCCAGCATTTGAGAGTGAGTAAGCCAGCTCATCAAAATCATGCCTGATACAAATCTGACCAGATTGATCGTTAGATAAATTTAGAGGCAACTGGTTTTCAATCTTTTCCAATTCCATGTAACAAACAACCTATGACCTGTTAGTGCGTACTTTATTTTGCCATCACTTTTCTCAGGTGTGCAAATATTTGAAAACCAACACTCCTCAGTCCACTTTCCAACACAGCTGAGAGCTTAAAAGTGGCCAAATCAGTTAGACAAAACCACTATGTGTGTTGGAAAGTTCTACAGGTGTGTTGGAAAGTGTACTAATTGTGCTGGAAAGTAGACTAGGTGTGTTGGAAAGTGGACTAGCTAAACGGTGGAGAAATACTTAAAACAGCTCAGTTGTGTTGAAAAGTGTACAGATTTCATTTTTTTTAGCCTGCTCCATAAATAGAAATAAGAAATTAAGAAAATAAAAATAAACTGAAAAGTGTAAAAGTGTTTGGTGGAGACGTGACTGTTCCAGCTTTTATACACGAACGGTATGTTCCTGTTCTTCTTCTGTCACCGCACCAACCCAGCGGAAAGGTTGTAACGACGACCGTTTTCAGGCAGAGCTTCTTGTGGACATGCTGTTGAACAAGTTGAAGATACTTTCAATATACATCAATTGATGTGTGGCAGTACCTATTACCGCTCACTGGGGTATGGAATATATTTTCGGATACAAGGACTATAGGCATGAAGAACAATGGTGGATTGAGTGCGAAAAAGTAAACCATAGCGTAAAATGCAGAATGCTCCATAGGAGTCACCAAGTTGGTTGACTATGAATTCACTTCTCTGAAAAAAGATATAGATACTCTAGGAGCTAGATAAAAAGAATAAGGTGAACTATAAATAAAATGAACTTTCATCCAACACTGGCTGCTTAGGTCAAATATGCGGTCTTTAGAGAGGAACATGGGTTTACGAATACTCGGAGAAAATTGGTTTCATAATTAACTTGTCCAACAAGACTAGAGATTACAGGAATACATTACTTTTCTTGTTACTTGAAATAATATTACGCATGATACCTAGTATCTTCATACACTGACAGTTCTAGCGATGAAAACTTTGCTCAGAAAGTCTGAATACACCTATTAGTAATACTGAAATATCAATATGTGGATTTCTGCGCTGCCGTGCATAGGGAATCAATTATACCATCAGGTTTACAGTAAAAGTTAAATGCTGAACGGTGAGTATGTCCTATTGCAACATATACTTAACTGGATAGCTTTTTTGGCTTCATATTTTTCATGACTTACATTACCAATGGTTAGGTCTTTCTTCTCAGAGCAGGCTACCAACCTCTCATGGACTATAGTATGATACTGTTATCAGGAAAAATAATAGAATTACTTTACGTCAGTTAATTATTACAATGTAATTAAAGCCAAACTGGCAATTTGTAGGTGTTTTCATTATTTAGCCTCTCCACTGAAGACCGTGTGGCTTTTGATTCTATATTGCAAGTGACAACGATGGGCGGCTAATTAATGAATTCTAGGCAAAAGTTGGTATGCTACATACACTCATACTTTAGATAAACCGCTAGTGATATCAACGCCTGTTCCATAAATACAACAAAGCAATGGTAGGATACCATTCGCGTTAAATGGTCTGATTTATGTTGTGTGATCAATCGGTGGTAATAGTGATTGAAATTGAGAAAGAAACTATGATGGGAATAGATGATAATGGTCAGTATTCTACTTAGGGATAGTTTGGATATAATATAAGTCATTTTTAATGACAGGTTAGTTATCTGTACATTATGATAAAAATGTTATACAGCAATGATCAACATCACAGGATACCCTCACAATAGGCACGATAGCCTTCAGTTCGTTATCTTTGGTTTGGTAATTGAAAGATGCTAAATAGCCTAGCTCACCTGTCTTTCACCGTCGAACTAAAGGTAATTAAGGCGGTAACTTAGTGTAATATCCAGCACAATGGCTCCCTTGTACCAAGGAAAATGTAGATATGATCTTTCAAGTTAATAAGCTAAGATTGTATCTATCAGGTGCTAAGCGTGCTCACCATTAATTAAATTGACTATGGATAAAATGAGCAATTCCAGCAACCAGACCTTTAGGTTTTATCTGGTGTCAAAAATGAAACTGAAACTAAACTTAGTAGAGAACACAAAGTTAGAACTTTAAAGGTATACTTGAGGCGGTGTTGTTGTGACCAGCATGAGTTCATAAAATCATTCTATAGAGGAATGCAAGTTGAGCAGGTCATAAATGTGTTTTCAAAAGTATCAGGCAATAAAAGCTAAACACGATGTGTGACTTGTAAGGTTTTATTTTCCATAGTTTCATTATATATCCGTATTGGTTTAAGCTATTTAAATTAGGAAATGCACGACTTCCTTGGTAAGTAAGAAAAGTTGAACATCACGTAAACTAATGTATGAGCAGGAAAATTTGCAGGGCCAGAGCAATCAGTTCCCTAAATAATCCATGCGGCTAAACATGACAAGGCCTGTTTAACCGTAAACCACTATGCTTGCATCTTTTGAAATACAGCCTCATTTAAGGATTAATCTTTCATTAAACCATACATTATCATAGCGCGATTTTACTGACCAATAAAGGCAGTTATTTCGGCTCTGTTGCATCTATTTCTAGAAGGTGGAACTGGCCTATCTTCAGATACAACTACCATGAAAGATAACAAAAGCAACGTAAGTTCGACAATATGCTCCATTGCGCTATGTAGGCTTAAGACTTTTTATACATAGTACTTTATTGGCTGGCAAAGGCTCTGCAGGAGTCATTAGGCACCTTTCAAAAAAACATGCCTATGCCTATATCACTTAATATTCATGAGCTGTAGGCAATATTGGAGTACCTAGGTCTTAGTATTCTAGGGTTTACAGAATTTGGTTATCTGGTTGTACCAGCTTAAGTTATCGACAACCAAGAAATGTTAGACTTTTATTGCTTCCCAAGCAAAGTCTAGCATCGAGTGTGCATATCTATTATTTATAAATTATGTTCTATTAAATATTCCCGTATGGCTTCTCTGGCCATGTCTGACATAAACCGGTACGCATGGATAGCCCAGTGCCTTTTTTTTTGCTAATGCCTCCAACTCATCATAAATGGTTACAGGTAAGGCGATTGTCAAACGTCGATGGCCTCTATGTTCTGTTTTGATAATTCATAAGGCTTGTCTCCAAGCTCATTAGCTAGCTCTTCTGCAGCGTCATAATCAGCTATGGTTTTGTTTTTCCCCTGTCGGCTGACTGGCTTAACCATTGTTAAATACCTCATTAAACAGGGCTTTTATCTCTATACTGCTTGTTTGTTGTTACTCTCTAAAACTGATAATCCTTCACTCATAACGTTGAGGTATGACTTCCTGTATTGGCCGATCGAGTATAAGGCTTCAACCTTGGAAACTAGGCAACGTATGTTTTGACATCATGTCTCTCGTATTCAATGACGTTCACGTTAGTTGAGGCCATTATTTGATAGATCAGTACTCTTAAATCAGGATTCAAGTCTTTAACACGTATAACCTGCTCCTGTAATTCTACGAGAATGTCTAAATCTAGTTGGCTTCATTGGTGCGGTGCAATGATAATTTCAGCAACTGTGCCGGAGGTTATCATTTCCCTGCTGTTTCTTCCGGAGACATCGACCAGCACTCCATCAAATTTTTCATTAAGGCGCTGAAGTGTCTTTGCGAGGTTGTCGTATTTCTGAACCAAGGTGATAGATGGGACAAGATCCGCAGATTCTCTTTCCTGATACCAGAGGGCCGCACTCCCCTGTCGATCAGCATCAACTAGACAAACGTCGTAATCATTTTTTGCAAGTGCTATGGCAAGATTACAAGCAATAGTCGTTTTACCTGAACCACCTTTATTTGAACCTATTAAAGTAATCATAAATATGAATCCTTATATATAATTTCCTAATTATGATATATGTTTTATTAAAACATAGTTAGATTTATTTATAATGCTGATGTTCGACGTTTTTAGAGGTCATAAAGGGCAAAATACCCTAGCTACCGATGGGTACAGTGCACATAGAGTACGTAGTGCAATATAATTTACATCTGGTAACTCCACTCTATGCTTGGGCACTCTCATAGGTTTACTGTACCAACGGTAGCTAATCTTCATACTTCGTTCAATTAACGTGAAGGAAACCAATGCTGAAATACAAAAGTTTGCCAATATACAATGGTATTGTAAGTATCACATTATTTTATTCCGAAGAGGCGATGTAGGGTAATTTACGACATGCTCCGGAAGCATCTTGGAGAAATTCCACGTAAATTTATCAGCAGGTGGAGTTACAAGATTTTGAATGGCATTTGATGCCAGATCATGTACATATGAGGATTAGTATCCCACAGGAATATCTAGTTCCACAAATAGTTGGTTACCTGAAGGGAAAGTGCACAATTGGGATTGCGAAGAACTTTAGAGGTAAGCACAGAAACTTCAATGGTAGTACTTATAGATAAGAGGCTACTTTGTCTCAACAATTGGGCTTACTGAAGAGGTTGTGAGAGCGTACATCAGAGATCAAGAAAAGAATGATTTTAATAGAGTAATAGAGATAGGTGTGGTTTCATTACTATGACGCCACATTCCTTATGGAAGTTCCAATACGCCTGCAATATCAGCTTAAATCCAGTAGCGTAGCATCAACAGAGCCTCTGCCACGTGCAAACTTAACTTTGCCAAGTTAGATGCGTTCGTCATTGATCTAATGGGCGGCAAGCCCTTTCAATGACTCCACTGGCAATATGATAGCTGGTATCAAGCTCCTTGTTATATCAAAGCTTGAGCCGGTTTTTTATGATAGTTGGCACACTAGCAATGGCTTTCAGTTTTGTCATACCTATTGTAGTGTTACGCAGTAACCGGCTTTCCATAGATATTCAAATACATGGATAAAGTCCATGATGATGGTTGCCTTAACTGCCTTTTTTTCATAATCTAGGTAACCAGTTTCCGCTAATGAGTGCGCTTATCAATAACAATGGCCAACTGTCGTTTCTGCTCTGGATCTTGCCTGAGGGCTTCCTCTAAAACTTCTTTTATTACGGCTTTCTCCTTCCTTTCTATACTGACTAACTCTCTCTTATTCTTAGCTGGAGGACGGAATTTAACAGCGTTGTCGCTCTTCCGATTCATATCCATAATCGATTCTGCCGTTCGATGAACGTGGTTTACCGTGTAACCGGTGGCACCAACCAGAGGCATCCTGTTTGCGATCTTTCTTCTTTCTCTGACTGAGCCTAGTTTGCAGCTTTTGCTGACTTTTTTGCGCGTTTTCCCGGATTGCTTCCTTCAACCTTTACGGACTCATCACCAGCCATTACCGTCAAAATTGAGGATCTGCAGGTCTCCTGTTTGCTCAATCCCAGCCCTGCACTGTTCGTAAAAATCTCAAAGTTTTGAGCTATATCTGCTACTAGTTGCATAGCCTGTCGTTTTCCCACTATCCTGCGGTAACTATCATGATGCTGTTTAATCGTTCGATCATAAGAACTATGCATCACATCACTGATAATTTTCCACACACCACATCAGAGTACTTGGCAGTATTGAGATTTAACTGAGCATCAAGCGAAACATTCTGGCTTGCTGCTGCTAGCTGTAACTGCGACGCATGATTACTGCAGCACCAAACAAGCTGGTCAGTTATCGTGTGGTATTTTAGTACGTTGTAATTGCTCTACTTACCGTTGTTACCAGTTAGCGACGATTACTGAGGCTCATCGTTGGTCTGCTTATCCAGATACCAATGGAGGAGAAAGCGCAACACTTCGTTGCCTTCAGTCTAGATATAGCTATCTTTGGTGCTGCTCTTGTTGGAGAGTTGTTTCAAGATGCTAAATGATAGCGTCCAAATTATCACTAGGTGGTAAGAATAATAAATAATCTATGGTATTGGCGCAGGATGCATTCACAAGTAACAGTGTTATGGAGTTATTGGCTTGATGAAGGTATATTATCATAAAGTAACTCTTTTCGTTGCCTAATACAGCGAAAACACTTATGTTGCATCGGCTGTATTGTCGTATCAAAAGAGTCACACCAAATTCCTTTCACCATTTGGACAGTATGATTCAGGGAAATATCAATCATTCAAGCTTGTTTCATATGGTAAGAGAATAATGGTAATGACACTTTGTCTGATGGGTTATGCTGCTTTACAGCACAGAATATGATATAAGCTGGAAAACAAAGCTGATTATTACCAAATCATGAGGTAAAGCCATACCTTAATTGGTATTATCCTAGTTCCAGACAATTAATTAGTTAACGATCAATAATCAAGAGAGACATATGGTTTGCTTGAATGGAATATAATGTACGATCATACATATTTCAGGTGTTTTTTACGAACCTGTATATTCCTGATATTTGTTGTGAAAGATAGGCGACAGGTGCAGCAGAACCTAAATCACATCTTAACTATATAATTGATACCAATATAGGTTCATATCTTGATATCATGTCATGGTGTACAATAATACAGTTTTAGAACTTAATCTCTGTGGTTTAAAACATAGTAGCAATGTTTTGGTCTTGCTTTTGGCAGACTATATTGAACTATCTTAAATTCAATAAAAAATACTTGCTCAATAAACTAAGTCTAGCTTAGCTGGTGAATATATCATGATCAATACAACAGTGCCAAATACCCATGCTAATCTGTCAAGCAATATGGTGTCAAGACATGACTTACTTAAAATCGCATCTGAAACAAATAAACCAACTTTTTTTTCTTTTTTATTAGATCAGGAAAGATTTATTCTAAAACCGCTTTCGGCTTGTTGCATTAGGGTAATCCAAAATGCAGTTAAAAATACATTAGATGTAGATAACTTAGGACTTCCAAGAATAATCACAAATAGTATAAAACAATATGAAAAGTATTATGAGTTTGCCTTGTTAGCCCATAGTCTTAAGATATCAGTCACTGCTGGTGAACCAGATATAACCAAGAAGTGGATAGAACTCGGCGCGATAGTGACTCCAGAGCAGCTAGACCAAGGGCTGCAGTCCTCTGTCACATCTGGTAACGGATATCAAGCCCGTAAGTGGATAGAACTCGGCGCAAAAGTGACCACTGAGCAGCTGACCCAAGGGCTGCAGATGTGGATAACACAAGGTCACCCATATAAAGCCAGTAAGTGGATAGAACTCGGCGCGAAAGTTACTGCTGAGCTGTTAGCTCCTGCGTTGCAGGCTGCTATCATCAATGATGACCCACATAAAGTTAGGGGATGGATAGGATTGGGAACGAAAGTAACTGCCGAGCAGCTAGCCCGTGGGCTGCAGGCTTCTGTCACATCTGGCAGCACATATCGAGCCAGTCAGTGGATAGAACTCGGCGCAAAAGTTACTGCTGAGCTGTTAGCTCCTGCATTGCAGGTCTCGATCACAGACGGCGATCCATATAAAACCAAGGAGTGGATAGAACTCGGTGCTACAGTAACTACCGAGCAGCTAGTCCAAGGGCTGCAGGTGTCGTCCACAGTTGGTAACGGATATCGAGCCAGTCAGTGGATAGAACTTGGCGCGAAAGTGACCACTGAGCAGCTAGCCCAAGGGCTGGAGGTGTCGGTTACAGTTGGTACTGGATCTCGAGCCAGTAAGTGGATAGAACTTGGCGCGAAAGTGACCACTGAGCAGCTAGCCCAAGGGCTGCAGGTATCGGTCGCAGCTAGTCATCCATCTCAAGCCAAGAAGTGGATAGAACTTGGCGCCACAGTGACTGCTGAGCAGCTGGCCCATGGGCTGCAGGTATCGGTCGCAGCTAGTCATCCATATAAAGCCAAGGAGTGGATAGCACTTGGCGCTACAGTGACTGCCGAGCAGTTAGCCCAAGGTCTGCAAGCCTCGGTCACAGTTAGTGATCCATATCGAGCCAAGGAGTGGATAGAACTTGGCGCGGCGGTGACTGCCGAGCAGTTAGCACAAGGGTTGCTGGCTGTGGCCACAGCACATGAGCATGATCTATCTAAAAAGTGGATGGCGCTTGGTGCAGCACTGAGTGCCAAGCAGCTAGCCCAAGGGCTGCAGGTGTCGGTTACAGCTGGTAACGCAAATCAAGCTAGGCAATGGATAGAACTCGGCGCAAAAGTGACCACTGATCAGCTAGGCCAAGGGCTGCAGGTATCGTCCACAGCTAGTAGCGTAGATCAAGCTAAACAGTGGATAGAACTCGGCGCACCAAATATCTGGTTGTACTAAGGAACGTATCGTATGCCCCACCTGTTGATAGTTGAGTGGTCAACGTTAATCACTCTGGCTTCTAGATTTCGATAACTTGGGCCGTAGGCAAAGTACCAGTAGACAGCTTGAATAATGGTGGAAATATTAAAGCAGCGTTAGTTCTCACGTAAGTTGCAATAGAACCATAAAAGGAGATGCTAATTGGTCTTCCTTGTGGGTGATGTTTTTTTGGTTGGTGTAAATCATAATGGCTATCATTTTGTGATTTATGGTTCAGTGCACCAATCTCCTTTCTAAATAGATAGCTATTTTCTTTTCTTATTACCATCAACCTAAGCATACTTCACGTCTAAACTTACGCCCCAATTTTCCCTAGAAGTAGAAGGTGCATCATAGCCAAGAACAAAATTGAGTTTCAGAAAAGCATGAGCCTTATGGAGTTCTTTCAGTAATATGACCAAGAACAACAATGCCGTGACCAGTTTCCCAATTGGAAGTGGCAGAATTGATTTGAATGTCCTCTGTGTTGTTGTCTGGAGTATTGCACCTAAAAACTCGTGAGCTCTACCAGTGCAATCACTGCTGTCACCAGACATCATTGACCAGTGCCAGCATTCTGGAATGTTAAAAAACTGGCATTTACCACTTGATTCCTAGGCATATTTTTAATGACTCAGACCGAGAATGACATATCTGACATGGAGTTCTCGAGACAGCTGTAAATCTCTTATAATGCTGTTTGGCGCTTGAAGCACAAGCTTATGCAGGTAATGAAAGAGCTCGATGACAGCCGTCCTTTGCAGGGACATGTTCAGATGGATGATTACTACTGGGGGGTGAAAAACATGTGGGCAACCGTGGGAGAAGTTCTGAAAACAAACACCTGTTTGTTACCGGCGTGCAAACCAACTAGGAAAACCACTCGTTGTATATGCGTTCCAGCATGGTTACCAGTTCCCGGGGAAATGAGCTGGAACTCTGAGCGCAAAAGCATCACGGTTATCATACCTGCTGTGTTGTCAATGATGTCCTTAGTGCATTCACAGAAATAGCCGACAGGACCAACTCATACAACAGTGGTGACAGGAGGTGGTCACTAATAAATGGATAATGAGTTGTTTTCGTGGATCAACACCATGATCTGGGGCGTAAAAAATTCTTTGAAAGCCAGTTAGCACAATATTAGCCAGAAGCATCTGCCAAGATACCTTGATGAATATTGCTATCTATGCACCAGGCGCTTTGATTTGCAAACAATGGTATCAAGGCTTGGTTACATGGCTGCACGAACTTGCCCATGCTAGCATGGCTACTTAATCTGGCTGATGGGCAGTGGTAACAAGATGTCCTTTTGTTGGAAGATATTGCTAGATTAAGTATGTTAATTTTACTATAGAATTAGAAGGTCTTTTAGTTCATTCCGTGTGTTAGTTAGTTCTCTATATTGATATAATTTAGATTTCTTATTGACGTCAGGGTTTAAAACCTCTTGTGTTTTAGTAGCTGAAATTATTCCAATTAATCCAGTAAGTGATTCATGTATGCTTTCTTTATATACAGTATCTACTAATTTATTATAGAATTGCCTTTGTACGCTGTTTATCTGAGACTCTGCTGTTGCAAAAAAACGTGGATAGTCAAGATTGGTTTCCATATCTTTTAAAAATATAGAATTAACATCAAAATCAAGATATTTATCTTTTTCTATTTTATCCTTTTTAGCTGCTTTTTTGCCATGTGTAACTGCTAATTTAACCACTTTTAAAGATTTTTTAACCACTGTAGAACCTGCAGAAATAGTTGCACTGGCTAATGATGGTGCAAATATTGAAGCAACACCTAATGATATTCCTAGGAAAGGTAATAATGGTGAAATAGCAGCAATGGTTCCTCCAACACCACCACCTATAATTGTAGTTGCTGCGGCTAACTTGGCTCCAAGTATAAGTTTGTGTTTATGAGCAAATAATCTTGATTTAATTAAATCAACACTGAAATAATCATTGTGATTACTCTCTATTTGTAGTGAATAAAAGAACAAAGCATAAGCTGATATTATTTTTTTATCAGGTTCTTCACCATTGAGATTTTGGTAAGATGAAGAAATGCTTTCATATTTACGCTGAACAATTGATTTAATCATTTCATAGGTTTTTTCTAGGACTTTTGTTTTTTGATCTTTTTCAAAGAAGAAAGTGCATTTCAATTCACGGTCAATTTTATTGCATATATGAGCAAATAGTATATTACTAAAATCTAGTGTACTTTCTAAAAACCCACGGTACAATTCTCCCAATATGATTTTGCTAAGATTAGTTAGAGCTAATCAATCGTTTGCATGAATTTTATCTATACTTAGCGGGTCTGAACGCACAGCGCTTGAGCTTTCAACTATTGCTCTAAGTGAAATTTTAAGGAAATTTCTTGATTTTTTATCTATAGCTTCTAACTCATGGTAATTATCATTGCCACCAGATGCACTATTGGGATTTTCTATTTCTTTATATGTAGGAGAGTGACCTTTACCATCTGGATGCTCAGTATAACCTAATAGCTCGTTAGGTAGATCTAAAGATTTAGACATCGCTGATGTTACGGGACCAGTAAAAGTTTTACAGTAGATTTTAGCATGTTTTCGATGATCTATATAATATTCATCAGTTAATACTGAATTGAAAAATTCAATATCATTTAGAGTGGTAAAAAACTTTGCTATACTACTATCTTCTTCTATTTTAGAAACCTCGCATTTATCTATTTTTACTTCTATCTCATATATAGCATTTGGTACTTCTATATTCTTAATTATTTCATACATTGCTTTATTTCTTTGAAATGACAACCAAGCAACAGCATTAAAAGATGTTTGTAGTCCAAAGGCACCCTCGTGCCCAATAGTTTCACTTATCAATTCTTTAGAATCTATCGCCGAGGTAAATATTCCTTTTATTTGATCATATCCAATCTTATCAAGACGATTCCACTTGTCTTTTATTATATTGCCTATTTTATCATTATTGCATATGTCATCAACAGTTGTTATTGGTATATCCACTACAAATACTGTTATTTTAAAATCATTTTTTGGAATGTAAATCCCATTATTGAAAATACCGTTTGCATGGTGTTTGTTGTCTTTAGATTTGTATTTCGTAACCTCGTCTTCAGCTCCGCTTTTTGTCTTAGTATTTATTACAATTACGCTTGATTCCATTTGTTCTTTGAGCATCTTCTGAAATCTTTCATCTGTTTGATGATCGATCCATGCTGGAATAACTATCAGTATTAAATTTGAAGGCTTGACATATTCTACATACATTCTTTCTCGAGCATCAGCATCTTGTTTATCATCATCAAGGATATCCCCTGGAAGATCAACCAGTGTTAGCCTCTGACAGGAAGGTGATAATATCCTTACATATAAAGTTTCTGGTGAAATATTACCTTTTATATTACTTGGAGTTTCCAACATATACCTATTTAATTTTTGGATATTATTATATATCCCACCATTTTTATTACCTTTACTCCATACTTTTGCTTGAAAAACTTCACTATTATAGAATTGATAAACAATTGGTTGTCTTGTGCTAGTACCATCACTAATGACTGTTTTTATACCTGTCCATGCTGCAATAAGAGAAGATTTTCCATAACTTTGCTTGCCACAAACAACAATATGACACGTATCAATATTTCTTTCACTAAGGTATTTATTACCTAGAAACAATTTACTTGATAGTTTATCAAAAAAATCAAGATATTTTTTTTGCTAGATGTTATCGATTCCATAGTGTTTTATACATGAATCTTTTAATTTACGAATGCTTAATAAGCAATAAAATCATTTCTAATGCTTAAACAATGACTATATAGTAATTTTTATATTATATATTGTCTTTGACAACATTAACACGCGTTCTCTTTAAAGATAATGTTGATTGAAGGTCATACTCTTCTTTAGAGGATGGTGGTTTTTTATACTCATTGTAATATTGTTTAGAACCTCTAATGTCAGATCTTCTATTATAAGTAGGATCTACTTGCTCACAAGTGACCTGATAAAAACTTTTGTGCTTATATTAGTTTTCCCATGTTATGGTAACTGATCTTGTTGTAGATTTATGTTTCTAACACTTATGATATTTATTGATGGACGTTCATAATCACATTATCCTTTTTTTATAACTCTTACTGGGGAAGGTTCATCTGTAACTATACTACCATGTGTACTATTTTAGTCATGCACCTCATTTTAGGTGCAACTTCTTCTCTGGTCATAACTACCATATCCAGCTCTTCCTAAACTATCTTTGACGTACATAATTTCCTCAAAATATTATAAGTAATCTGCTCCCAAAGCCTTGATTAAACTATAGTATAAAATCAGTAAATATACTGATAACAAACCCTTGTACGTATCAGCTATATTTTTACTAAGGCTTTTGAGCAGTTACTATTATATATATCCAGCAGAAGCTGTTTAGGTAAAAAATCATAATGTCCTCAATTTATCTAAAACTCTTGCCTTGAATTAGGCGGCTTCTTACGACCAACCAAACGTTGTTTCTGCATCATAAAACCTCATATATCAACAATTAATGCTATTTGTAAATTACCGGTTCATCTACATGGTGCTTGCCATAAAAGCCTGAGTTTCATCTATATCATTGGAGTGAAAATCAACTCATGATAGCCTGACAAGGCGGACTTCATGGTTACTGATGCAGTTACGGAAAGGCGCTACATATGCATAGCAAGCCTTAATGTCGACAACCTGCTGTTTCTTCAAAATTGATGATCTATAGGCACAGTCTTATATTGTAATTTTAACCACCATATCCATAACTATGCGAGTGTTACATAGTAACGAAATGTTCTACTTTTTCATTTATTATTTCAAAGTAAATGTTTTACCGAATTCTAGGCTTAGCTTATTATCGTATGTGTATGATACAAATCATAATGAAAATAAAGGTCGTAACGACTATTTTCTCAGGTTTAAAACCAATAACAACGCGTGAAGAGATCATGCTTGAAGTCATGCAAGAGAAATAACCAATTCTTGGTGGGACTATAAAATCCAGCTTAATTGCCAACTTTAGCTTTAAACTCTGGATGAAATGCTACAAGTCATGACCAGTTTCAAACGCATCTAAATTTAGATATATACAAGTCTTAGAATTATAAAATAACGTGGGTTAGATGGAGAAAGGTAGGCGAGACACAGGCACTTAGCTATCTCCCGGATATCAAACCAGAGGTAACTAACTTGAGGCTCTCGTGCTTATTGTAAGTGTATCCTGTGATGTTGATGATTTATGTATAACATTGTGAATCACAATATCATAGGTAACTTACTTGTCATTAAAAATACTCAAAGGATATCCATTGGCTATCGCAAAGTGAAATAATTATCACAGTCATCTATTTCGATTAATTGCCTTTTGCAATTGCAATCATTATTATCACGACTGATCACACAACATAAATCAGGTCATTACGCGAATATCGCATCATATAATAGCTTTGTAGCACTTATAAAACAGGTTTTGATACCGCTAGCAGTATATCTAAAGTCTTAGTGTATGTATCATACCAACGAGCCTGTTATTCACTAAATATCCCCCAGTCGTATGTGACAACCGTATAATCAACACCATCAAGGTCTTAAGTAAATAGGCTAAACAAAGGGAAATGTCTACAGGTTGGCAGTTTGGTTTAACGTTCCATGTTATCATTAAACTCGTACCAGATCTAATAGAAGAGTTAACTGATTGGATTTATGGAGATAATGTCTATGTCTCTGAGAGGTTGGTAGTTTCGCTGTAGGAGAAAGACCTGAACCTTGTGACATAAATCAAGAAACATATGAAGCCAAACTGGCTTAAGCCTTTGGTAAAGTAGTGTTACGGAAACTTACAGTAATAGAAAGAGTAAATAAGAAGCTGAAGAATATTTCTACAATAGAACATACTGACACTGGTCACCATTTAACTTTGCTGTAACCCTATAGCATTATTGATTTCCTATACCAGCAGACAGAAAGGCACATTTGATATTTCAGCACTAGCAGAAGGTATACCAATGTCTTTCTGAGCGTCGTACTCACGGGTTTTATTTATTTACCAGTGGTGTCTTTTTAACGTCAGTGTTAAATAGTTTTCCTTTTCAAAAATAGTACTAATTAGTGTTTAACTAGGTTTCCGTAATAGCTTGCACTTATTCAACCATATTAAGCTCTATTGATTTCAATAGATCCTTTTAAGATATGGATAACTAGGCGGTGATTTTTTGTGCCAATCTGCGATCTAAAGGACACCAAGATCATGGTGGATTAAATCCATAGTTTTATACATGTGTAATACAACTAATACTTACACAAAGTTAGCTGAGTTATTTGCCTTATGTTTGGATTTTCCACCAAAGCCGTACAGGAAATCAGATGGCCGGTTTCAGTAAGATCATTAATGTGTTGGTAGTCATATAAGACAATCATAATTGTTTGAAATTTTGTTCAGTACTTTACTAGATTACCGCTGTGCTTCATCCTACTTTAGGAACCTTGCTGGTATGAGGCAAGGTTGCACAACCTTTATACCATTGCTCTAAATCAAAGCGTCGGTCGAATAGATAACAATAATTCAACAAGGTATCTTGGCAGTGCTTCTGGTTAATACTGTGGTAACTGCCTTTCAGAGAATTTTTGACGCTACGAATCATGGTGTTGACCAACTTAAACAACTCATTAGCCATCTATTTGTGACACCAACTGTCACTACTGC